>NC_143481.1:48437695-48740195 GCF_027475165.1 Benincasa hispida | reverse complement strand
GTGGCTAAGTGTATACAATAAGCTGTCATTTACTGAATGATCGAGCACATCGTTTATACGATAGACAACTTCCTATCTCCCACTTGCTTGATCGTCTACATGATCGTTGTTCGCAGTCTCTTCCTCAAGCCAAGTTCATACAGAGCCCACAACTTCTGCATTCACACTGAGAATACCAAGGTAATCATTGTGGTGGTGTCTTCACTCACTTCGTGAATCGAGTGTGACTCGATTGGTTTCGTGGAGGCCGTTCGTTGAGTTCGTTGTGTTGGTGCTGTGTACTGGTCGTTGAATTCAAGCGTTGCCATGTTGGATGCATAGGAGACTGTTCGAGGGATTCTTGAAGAATGTTTCTTCAAAGGTACATATACTCTATCCTTTGTATTCTATCTTAGCATGCTGTAATTTCGTGTTGTGCATGACCTATTAGTTTCTGTTCTTGTACTATAATTGTTTATGTTCAATTTCAAATGGAATTTGGAATGATCCTTCCGCTACTCATGGAAATGCTCATACTTGATTTCCTTCAATTGATGTTAGAGCTAGGTTCTTCTGATATTCCAAATTTCACTTCTGTTTTGAACTTCTTTTTCAACCGTGGTAGGTTTTAAGGTTTCTGCATTGCATTTAAGTGTTAAATACATATGTGGATGTGTTGATGAATGTTTACGGGTTAATTGCCTCTATTTAAAGCTTTCTTTTTTTATTACAAAGTGTTAATTTGTAAGGACCCCTGTGTTTTTGGGCATAATTAATAAGCAATCGAGTCTGTAATTCAAAGTGTTTGAGTTTGTTGTGTCATTTGTGATGAAGTTTTGAAGCATGGAGATGTGGTTCTCATTAAGGAAGATGACCAAAGGTTGGTCGTATCATGTAGCCTAAGGTAAACGATTGTTGGGATTTGGCTAAACGATCGTGTAGAAAAGTTCTGCCCGATCATGTAGCATTTACTAAACGATCATTTAGCTAATGCTAAACGATGGGGTAAAGCATTTACTCTATCACGTAGCGTTGGTTGCTCGATCGCGTGGACACTGGAGGTAAATGATCGTGTAGAGCATTTGATGCTCATCGTTTAATAAAAAGCACGCGCACTAAACGATCATGTAGTTAGCATGCTTCATCGTATAGTCACTAACTGCACGATCACGTGGTATACGATACCTTGATACTCGCTCAACGATCCTTTAGACAATTATGCTTCACCGCTTCGTTGTCGTTTAGTCGATCACTTAAGGCTTGCGTTGCACGATGCATGCAACACGATCGCGTGCCTTCATGCTTAATTGCATAGTAAAAGGTACACGATCGTTTAAGCTTAGGAAGCGTTGGTAAACGATTGAGTAAAGAGTTTACTCTCTCATGTAGGCGATCACTTGGATTTGGTACACGATCAAGGAGACGCGTTTCTTTGCCCGGACGGTTCAAGACTCGTTCGCCTGTTTGAACCGGAGACTTTTTGCTCTTTGTAATAGTTAGCTTTGTTTTTTTGAGGATTTTGAGGCAAATTATCCCAGTTCATCAAATTTCATTTAATATACATGAGATGTATGTTGTTTATATGCCATAATGTATGGCATATAGAGTTAAAACCCACCTTAGGTTATGGATTTTATTCATGCATAATATATTATAAGTGTTATAATATAGTTTCTGGCATGATGAAATTACAAGAAAGCATGCGCATGCATCCTGAAATATAAGAGTTATATTTATACATGCAGTAAGCATATTCATGCATCATCTTTATATTATAAGAGTTATACTATAAGGGTGTATGGACGCATGTGAGCTTGGTCCGTTTCTTGGTTATATAAGTGTTATATAAAAGTAGGAATGAATGGACAATGCATGGAGCATGACAGTTAGGCTTTTTTATAAATGTTATGAATGCCTTGTATGTGTTTGCTTCGCGTTGTGGTTGGTTTCGGTTTTTTCCGGTTATAAGCATTATAATGGAAATTAGAACTAAAATCAATAAGAAAGAGTTGCATGCAAACTTAGGCAAACTCATGTTTTAAAAAGGTATTAAAATTGGATTGAGATAGACCCTAATGGGATTAGCAACCTAAGTTTAATCTTTTGAATCAGTTTAATAGGATTAAATTGATTGGCATAAAAGATTAAATTTGTATTAAATATATCTTTAAGGGACCTTTATTTAAGGCAGGTTCTATCTAGGCTGGGATACTTAAGCTGACAGAAATGGAACACCCTTACCTGGGAACCTACTTGGAAAGGTGAATTAGATAGATTTTCTGCAAGCATGTGACAGTTGCAAAAACTTTGTTAAAGAGTTTAATGAATGATGATTAAAAGTTGTTCCACTTTCCAAGGTAAAAGTTACTCTTGGGCAAACCTAAAAAGTCACTTAGTTAAAATTTTTAGCCATATTTTTCCTGAGTAAATTTAACCCTTGGTTATAAAATACTCAGTGGGAGGAAGAGATATATATGATATGTCAATGATTCCACTCACGTTTCTTCCTGAATGTTCATGCTGTGACATTCATGCTTGGACTTGTGGTGCCCTGGGAGCATCCCCCTTCGGATGGTGTTTGCATGATTCAATATCTAGGTGGACGGAGAGAGTGTTTATAGTATGTGGGTGAAGGGTGTGTGTCAACACATCCTACAATTTCCTTCATTAGTTCGCACCGTTAGATCTTCTTGCACTCCTTCGTGGCACCCTTGGAGCGTCTCTCTTCAGATGGATTTTGTGCAGTTGGTCAATATCAAGGTGAACTCCAGAAATGGATAGGGTCACTTTAGTTTTTTCCCTAATCGAACTTTTTTCCTTCAGATTGGCTGCTTGGGGTGGAACTCTAGTGCTTAAAATGACAGGTCACACTTACAGAAAATTGTTAAGCAAGTTAATGATTTCTTGACCAAATCAATGATGGCTAGTCGTTATAGGAGCAAGAGTTGTTCTGGTATTAATGACTGGTTGAGAATTTCTCAATTTAGAGGAGGGATAAATTGACCTCCCTTCGGCGGGTTTGGTCCTAAACCTTTGAAGTGTCACTGTGAAACTAGATGTCACACGGGGTTCATTTGAGTTTTTCTAAACAATATTGGATGTTGTGTTTTTCAATGAGTATTTTCTTAAAACCTAATGTAGCTTAATATGTTTCTTTTTCAACAACATAAATGTTTTCCATTAAATGCTTCTAGTTTGACCGATTTCATATAGTGGAAAGAGTTCATTAAAACATATTTCATGGTAAACAACCTCGAGCTTGTCATGGTTAGTATCCTCAAGTCCCGACCCTTGCTGCATCGCAGAGCGTTCATAATGCATATGAGGCGTGGATGAAGGCTAAATCATTGGTATAACTTCAAATTTTGGCTAGCATACCTGATGCATCGGCCAAAAGGGTTGAGAACATGGTTATTGCACGTTAGATCATGGACTCGTTGCAAGAATTGTTTGAACACCAGTTCTTACTTTTTGAGCATAAAGGGATGGATGACAAAGAAACCAGTAGTGTCAGTTCCTAAGATAACCTCAAATTAGAGAAAGCAAGTGTTGTTGACTTTGATGTAGTTCATCGACAAGAAGTGTTCATCAACAAGAAGTGTTCTCTAAAATGGAACTTGGAGCTTATTTAGGTTCTGATACTGATCCCATTACTCTCCAAAAGAGGAAGAAGTCTAAGGACAGTAAATGTGATTTATTGGTCTTGGAGACAAATTTAGTAGAGAATGATGATTCTGCCTGGATACTTGATTCAGGTGCTACTAACCACATTAGTTCTTCCTACCAAGGATTCAGTTCCTAGCAAACCTTGCCACAGAAAGAGTTGACTCTTCGTGTCGGTACTGGTGAGGTTGTTTCAGTTGTTGTTGTGAGTAGGCTGAAGTTATTTTTGGACAAGAAATGTTATCTGTTACTGGATAATATTTTTGTACTTCCTCATATCAAGAGGAACTTAATCTCGGTTTCTTGTCTCATTGAAAAGGCTATATCGTTTCCTTTTCTGAGAGTAAAGTGTTTATTTTCAAGAATGGTATGGAGATTGGTTTTGGTTCAATGAAAAATAACCTATATGTACTAAAGCTGTTGGTCATAAAAGCCTTGCTTAATACTGAAATGTTCGGTACGACGACAACTGCAAAAAGACCAAAAGTTTCTCCTAAGGAAAATGCCCATTTTTGTCATCTAAGGTTAGGTCACATCAACCTCATTAGGATTGTGAAGTTGTTGAAATGTGGACTTTTAAAGAGTTGACCAAATGACCTTTTACTGGAAAAGGTTATAGAGCCAAGGAAACCTTGGAGCTTATACATTCGGATGATTATTCAAAGTACAGGTATCTTTACCTAATGTAACATAAATCTGAAGCTCTTGAAAAGTTCAAGGAGTATAAGGCTGAAGTTGAAAACTTGTTAGGTAAAAAGATAAAAACACTACGATCTAATCGTGGTAGAGAGTATATAGATCTCGAATTCCAGAGCTATATGATAAAGCATAGAATTACGTCCTAACTCTCGGCCTTAGGTACACCTTTGCAGAATGGTGTATTAGAAAGGAGAAACAGAACCTTGTTGGATATGGTTCGGTCTATGATGAGTTATTCTCATCTTGCAGACTCGTTTTGGAGATTTGCAGTGGAGACTGCATGTTACATTTTGAACAACGTTCTCTCAAAAAGTGTTTCTGAAACACCTTTTGAGTTGTGGAGAGGCTGTAAAGATAGTTTATGCAACTTCAGGATTTGAGGATGTCCAACCCACATGCTTGTGGCTAATCCAAAGAAGTCGGAACCACGTTCGAAAGTTTGCCTCTTTGTAGGCTACCCTAGGGAAACAAGGGGTGGATACTTCTATGAACAGAGTGAGAATAAAATGTTTGTGTTGACAAATGCTATCTTCTTAGAAGAGGGCCACATCAGGGATCATAAACAATGAAGCAAGCTTGTTTTACATGAGATTTCTAGTGAGACTACCGAGGGTTCAACAAGAGTTGTTGAACAGACAGATAGATCAACAAGAGTTGTTCATATCGATTCATTTAGTCATCCATCTCAAGAGTTGAGACTGCCTCAACGTAGTGGGAGGGTTGTGAACCCACCAGAACACTACATGGGTTTTACTAAAGCCCAAAACATCATTTCTGATGATGAAATCGAGGATCCATTGTCTTATAAGCTAGCAATGGAGGATGCTGACAAAGATGAGTGGATTAAGGCCATGAATTGGAAAATGGAGTCTATGTACTTCAATAATGTCTGGGAACTTGTGGATTAGCCTGATGGGGTAAAACCTATGGGGTGTAAGTGGATCTACAAGTGAAAATGAGGTGTAGATGGAAAGGTGCAAACCTTTATGGCTAGACTCGTGGCAAAGGGTTATACCTAGGTTGAGGGAGTGGACCATGAGAAAACTTTCTCACCTGTTGTCATGTTGAAGTCTATTAGGATACTCCTATTCATAGCCACATTTTATGATTATGAGATATGGCAAATGGATGTCATGACTGCCTTTCTGAATGGTAATCTTGAGGGGACCATTTACATGGCTCAACCAGAGGGGTTCGTTGTTCCAGATCAAGAGCAAAGAGTTTGCAAGCTTAATAGGTCCATTTATGGGCTAAAACAAGCATCTAGATCACGAAACATTAGATTTGACAGTGCGATCAAATTGTTTGGCTTTGATCAGAATGTTGATGAGCCTTGTGTTTACAAGAAAATCATCAATAGCTCAGTGACTTTTATGGTACTGTATGTGGATGATATCCTACCCATTGGGAATAATATAGGTTTTCTGATTGGCATTAAGAAGTGGTTAGTAGCCCAATTTCAAATGAAAGATTTGGGAGAGGCGCAATATGTTCTAGGGATCCAGACCATTTGGGATCGTAAGAATAAGAGGTTGACCTTCTCTTAGACATTGTACATTGATCAAATGTTGATCAGGTATAGGATGCAGGATTTCAAGAGGGGTTTATTACCCTCCAAGCATGGAATTTTTTTGTCTAAGGATCAATGTCCTAAGACACTTCAAGTAGTAGGGAGATGAGATAGATTCCCTATGCTTCAACTATTGGAAGCTTAATGTATGCAATATTATGTACTCGGCCTGACATTTGCTATGCAGTAGGGATTGTCAGTCATTATCAGTCCAATCCAGGATTAGATCACTAGATGACAGTCAAACAAATTCTCAAGTATCTTCGGAGAACGAGAGACTACATGCTCGTGTATGGAAATAAGAATTTGATCCTTACAGAACACACAGACTCTGACTTTTAGATTGATAGAGATTCTCGGAAATCGATATCAGGGTCAGTGTTCACTCTAAATGTAAAGGTTATAGTTTGACAAAGCATCAAGAAAGGATGCATTATGGACTCCACTATGGAAGCTGAATATGTAGCCGCTTGTGACGCTGCTAAAGAGGCTGTTTGGCTAAGGAAATTCCTTACTGATTTGGAAGTTGTTCCAAATATGTCTTTTCCGATCACACTCTATTGTGATAACAATAGGGCTATGGCAAATTCAAAGGAACCTCGAAGTCATCGTAGAGGCAAGCATATAAAATGGAAATACCATTTGATCAGGGAGATTGTGCATCATGGTGATGTGATAGTCACGAAGATCGCATCAGAGCACAACGATGCTAATCCGTTTACAAAGTCTCTTGCGACTAAAGTGTTCGAGGGTCATTTAGAGGGTTTGGGTCTACAGGACATACAACATCTTGTTTAGGGCAAGTGGGAGATGATGCTAGGGTATAGAGTATGCCCTAGTTTATTGTATATTAAACTTGTTTTTTCATGTATTGTATATTAGTCTCTTGAGGCATTAAGTCAAGTGGGAGATTGTTGGGATTGGTGTCCTAATTCTCCCGGAGTCTCGTAGTTTGTAAACTTTATACACATTGTTATTAATAAAATTAGAGTTATTTTATTTGCATTTTCTCATATCTAATAAACAAAGATTTATGGTTATTGTATGTAAACTTAAGTATGTATATGAGATATACAAGTGGATCATGCCTTAAGTAATAATCTAAAAGGTCTGTAGTATACAGATTAAGGAGGGATACCTTATCCTGGTGACACTATAGATACGACCTACTTTGTAGAGGTTTACAGTGTTGTAAACTACTTTGGATGGTCTGATCCTGACCATTCATGTGAAGACATGTAAGCGAAGATGTCCTATACAACAAAGAGTTTGTATAAGATCGAACCACGAGATGATTCATCTCTTTATATAATGTTGTTGATAATTGAGACTTACATCTCATTTAAATGACCATAGGTGACATTACCTGAATCCTGAGTGTTTTGGAAACTTCTGCCTTTGAGGGCGATTCTTTGACTAATATGGGTGAGAGTGGCCAGATTGCCAACTCAACAAGACTACCTTTTTGAGGATTTATCTGATTTGGGAGCTGGGAACTCAGTTACACAAGACGAAATTCACTCCTTCCCCCAAGCAGGGGTAAGTAGAGAGATTGTTCCCTTAAGGGTTGATTCCGAGTCTTGAACATAGTGGCCACATCCTCTCTTTGGAAGAGAGGATCCAATCATAGTAGGACTATTACTTATTGTTCATTAGAGAAATCAGTGGTAGTTAAGGAGTTAGATGTAACTATAGGGGTAAAACGGTAAATTGGTCCAGTTGTACTTACGAGCGATCTGTGAAGGGTTATCGTACTGTTGATTAGTTGATATGGACACAGAAATATATCTGTAGTGAGAAGAGTGCAGCTGTCGATCTTTAGTGGAATGCCCGACAGTTAACGAATGGTGGATCTCGTGACTAAAGAGTTTAGTCAGTTATTCACGTAACGTTGGAGCTTCAAGCTACAGGTCGATAAGATCCCCTTGGTAGCTCAATGGATTGAAGTTGAGAATCAGTTCTTGGAGTTAGTTTGAAGTGTTCAAATTAACAAGAGAAAATTCAATTATATATGATATAATTTGTGTGATGTATGAGATACATCAAGTGGAGGATTAATGTAAATATGATTTACATTAAGTACCATAAAATAGATAAAGAACTATGGTTTGTATGTTTGATGAGATGAAATATTAAAACTATAGTTTATAAATAAAATATGGTAAGTTGGTTATCATATTTATTTATAATATATTATTTATTTGATAATTAATTTTTTTTGCTCTAATAATCGATTGAGTGGGAGGTTATTAGTAGTTTTATGGTAACCGTGAGATAAAAGGAAAATTGTTTTCCTAAAAAGAGAGTTGCCTCATTTGGAAATAACTCACAGGATAAGCTATCAAGTGAAAGTGTTTCACTAAGCGATAACTGGCATAGACTAAACGATCGTGGAGCCTTAACTATACGATAGTTTATCAGTTGATCGTAGCTAAACGATCGCGTAGCTAAGTCTATACGATAGGCTGCCATTTACTAAACGATCGAACACATCGTCTATATGATAGACAGCTTCCTATCTCCCACTTGCTCGATCGTCTACACGATCGTTGTCCACCAGTCTCTTCCTCAATCCATGTTCATATAGAACCTACAACTTCTGGATTCTCATACCGAGAATACCAAGGTAATCATTGTGGTGGTGACTCACTTCGTAAATCGAGTGTGACTTGATTAGTTTTGTTGTGTTGGTGCTGTGTACCAGTCGTTGCGTTCGAGCGTTGCTGTGTTGGACGCATAGGAGACTGTTCGATGGATTCTTGAAGAATGTTTATTCAAAGGTACGCATACTCTATCCCTTGAATTCTATCTTAGCATGTTGTAATTTCATGTTGTGCATGACCTGTTAGTTTCCATTCTTGTACTGTAATTGTTTATGTTCAATTTCAAATGGAATTTGGAACGATTCTTCCACTATTGATGGAAATCCTCATGCTTGATTTCTCTATAGGTAACATGACCTGAGTTTTGAGTGAGTTGTAAACTCCTGCCTATGAGGGTGATCCTTTGATTTGTATGGGTGATAGTGGATAGCTTGCTGACTGAATGAGCCTACCATTGTAGCGATTTGTCTAATTAAGGAGCTGGGAACACAACTACATAAGAATGAATTCACTCATTCCTCGAGATTGGGATAAGTAGATAAATTGCTCTCTTAAGAGCTGATTTTGAGGCTTGAACAATGTGGCGCCACACCCTCTCCTGGCCCGAGAGGGGTTTAATCATAATTGAACTATGATCTATTGTTCATTAGAGGGATCAGTGGTACTTAACGAAGTTAGATGTAACTATAGGGTCAAAACGGTAATTTTGACCCAGCTGTACTTACGAGCAATTTGTGAAGGGTCATCGTACTATTGATTCGGTATATCAAATGAACACAGAAATATATTTGTGGTGTGAAGAGTGCATCTGTCAGTCTTTAGTGGAGTGCCCGTCAGTTAACGGATGGTGAATAATTTAAAAGAGTTTGATTAACTATTCATGTACCGTTGGAGCTTCAAACTATAGGCCCATGAGATCTCCTTGGTAGCTCAATAGGATTAAATGAGAATCAATTTTTGGATTAATTTGATTTGTTCAAATTAATTGAGGGATTTAATTATATATGATATAATTAAGTTATTTTAATTATATATGATATAATTATATAATGTACATTATAACATTTGTGAAAGAAAATAAATATTTAAATAAGATTCAAATATTAATTATATGAATTGGATTCATAATTGTTAAATTTAATATAATTGTGATTTATATTAAATGTCATATAAGAGAGAAAAGAAACTATAGGTTATATTGTATATCGTACAATATTAAAACTATAAGTTATAAGTTATATTTTATATAACAT
Organism: Benincasa hispida; assembly: GCF_027475165.1. Lineage (NCBI taxonomy): Eukaryota > Viridiplantae > Streptophyta > Magnoliopsida > Cucurbitales > Cucurbitaceae > Benincasa > Benincasa hispida. Next base: position 48,730,428 of record NC_143481.1, on the reverse strand, counting down.
GCATTTTAATATATATATATATATATATATTATATGTATATATATATATATTATATGTATTATGATAAGTTAGTTATCATATTTATATATATATTAATTTTTATATATAAATTAATTTTGTTATTTTATATATTAAAATTAATTTATTTGAATTAGGGAGGGAGTTACAACTCCCACCCTTTTTTTTCTCTACGTGGGTGGTTGATGATATTTAGTTTTTGAAAGGAAGATGTCTCCTTCTTCACTGAAAGTGACAGAAACGTTCAGTGTGTGAGATTTTCTTAGAGAACAATCAAAATTCTTCATCCTCCTTTATTCTCTTAAGCCATTCCCTCAATATAAAATAGCTAGAACCCATCATTCCTAGGTTCTCTACCTGAGAATACCAAGGTCTCCATCGTGGTTGTGCCCATTTTTAGTTCGAGGGATTCTTAAAGATCTGTCTTCAAAGGTAAGTGTTTCTAAAACCTTATTTTTAAGCAGCTATAATTTATGTAAATGCATAATTTATTCTTTCTTTTCTGTAAAAATTTCATTATATGAAAAATGGGAATTGGGACGATCCCACTTCTGCTCAAGGTTCTCTTCAATGAGATCTTTCATAAACCGAGTCCCTCTCAATCATAGAGAGGGTGAGGCCCTTTTGTTCAAGACTAGGAGTTGGTACTTAAGAAAATAACCTATTTACTAACCCCGAATTCAGGTAGGAGCAAATTTCATCTTTCAAGACTATGTCCCAAGCTATCTACCCAATCTTACCCCTAAATGGGAGGCTTATTGAGTAGCGATGTTGAACCACTCTCAACCATGTAGATTAAAGGATAATCTTGAATAGACAGGACTTCATAGTTAACTCAGGATCGAGATCGAGTTACCTTAGGTCATCGAATTGAAATATTCAATTTTAATAGTAAATGGTGTTATAAAGAAAAGTGATTATTTTCTGGTCTAGTCTTATGCAAATATCTTGCATAGGATGCCCCCACTCGTATATCTCTACACGAACGATTTCGGGATCACATTGTTTGTATCATATACAAAGCGGGCCGTATCCATAGTGTCTCCAAGATAAGGTGCCCAACCTTATCCTTATACTTATAGACTGTTTTAGCTATATACTCAAACATGATTCACTTTTATGTCTCCATATAAAGTTCAAGTATTCATGCTATAACCAAGGATTCGTTAGTTTATTAAATTTAGGCTTTACAAGTGCAATTTACATGTTCAATAATAGTTTGTTCATATGTTTAAATATTACAAACTTCAAATATTAGGACATACAACCTATCATCTAGTCTATGTGGGTTGCAAAAAGGTGTTGAAGAAGTGGATCTTGAGTCTCTAGTGGTGATTAAGGGCCTTTTTGCTTATCCTTTTAGTGGTGGTGTTAGTCTCTCCCCTCTTTTGCTTGTGGAATCTGACAATCTTGAGCTTATTAATACTGCTAACTGTGTAGGTTGTGATCTGTCTAAGCTGAGTCATTTGATTGAGGAGATTGTTTACTTGTCTGAGGTCGCTTGGGTCATTTCATTTGTTTGGTGCCTGAAAGGAGTGAATGAGTGGCGCATCGTCTTGCTCGTGCGGCTGTGGGCTTTAATATTTTTTGTGTTAGTTTTGTAAATCACTCTTTTTCTGGCTCTAAAGAAGGTTTTAGGGATTCTTTTGGGTTTCCGTTTTGGTTCTCCCCCACTTTGGGTGAGGAGATTCGATTTCGTGGCTCTATGCAATTGGTTTCTTTATATTTATTTTTTCTTAAAAAAATCGCAAACATGTATAGACTTCTTCGAATGAGTTTAACAAAATGTACTATTACAATAAATACATGGATGATTTTCAAAAGAAATTATGTCAAAAGTTTAGATTAGTTAATATAAGTTTATGTAATGGATGGTGTAAATTGATACATTTTTAAAAGATTTAAATTTAAATTGATACAATTATTAGTTAAAGATTTAAATTAGTACGATTTCTAAAGTTAACATAAAATATATATCATCAATAGAAAGATTCACAAGTTCACTAAAAGAAACTACATATTAGTTAAATATTAATCTCTATTATATTAAAAGGAGTTCTATGGGAAGAATCTTTCTCTCCCTATTTTGCCCTTCATTTTTTTAGATGCTCATTATATCCTTGCTATTAATTATGCGTCTTTTTTTTTTTAGATTTTTGTTTTCAACAAATTAACCTCCTATGAGGAGGCATCACATGAGTGGAGGAGAGAGGAAGAAAATATGAAGAGTGGAGAGTAGTGAAAAAGTAATTTAAGTATAAATTATGTTCACACTCTTTTTCAATTAAAAACAATTTTTTTTTGTACTCTTTAGAATTTTTGTCGATGTTTTAAACTTTTCTTTCCCAATTTTATACTTTTCAGACAAATACAATAACTGAAAAAAAAAATTGTATCCCTTTGCGTTGTGAATAAGTAATTTAATGTTAACTTCATATAATAATTAAATATTTTTTAAATAAATAATAATCACACATTTCTATCTACCATAGAATCATCTTCATGCATTTCTTCACATAAAAAACTAAAATTCAAATAAACACATCCCTTACAAATAGTACACAACCCTTCACATAATAACTAAATATGTTTTAAAGAATAAATACAAGCTTTCTTGTTATCTTTGACCCGATCTCAATTTTAAGAATGTCATAATAGAAAGAATTGTAGAATGATAATTGAAGTTTCGTTATTCATAAAGAAAATATTGGATCATGCCACAGTGAAGCATAGATAATCCACAAACTTATTTTCTTCGACGAAAAGGTTTGATTATCTTTATATTTAAATTTTGATTTATTATTATCCATTAACCGCCATACTTGAGGAAAAAAATCAGATATGCATAGTATTTTAAAGTTTAAATTTTGAGATAATATTGACTAATAGATTTATTCCCAACACTAATAAATATTTATGTTATTCTCAAATTTAAATTTTGATTACGTAGGAAATTTAGTTTCATTTTCTTTATTTTTTAAATTAATTTTTTAAGGAGATGAGTGGGATAAATTACAAGAAGAAAAAAAAAAATACAAGAATTGAGTTGGTAGGTAAGAAATGGAAGCGGGTTTGAATGAGGAAAAGAGGAGAAAAACGGATGTGAAAGTAAAGGATATGGTTCAGGAGGGAGTGTTATTAACCATGACGCTTATTTTGTATCCAGAAATGTAGCAGTTGAATTCAATAAAAAAGCATATCACTTTTTAATTTTCAATTTGTAGGAAATTATATAAACTGTATTCCTTTTCAATCATAACAAAGATTTACATATTTGTGTTATTTTAAAATTTAAATGTTGAACATGTAATTTTTTTAATACTTGAAATTTTATATTATTATTATTTTATTAGTTTTAGTTAGATCTTTGATTAGATTTCTATAGTTTTCAACTTTATTAATATCTTAAATATCTTATTTATTCGTTTGAACCAACATTTTTACCTGTTTTTCATGTGTTTGAATTTAACATGTTTATTCATTGTGTTAGGAGAATTACACATGAAAACTATCACAATGAGCAACAAGATCAAATTTGATAGATTCAAAAGATCTAAAACAAAGGTATGAGTATCATATATCTCTAACCTTGAATTACATAAGCATGCCAACAAAACCAGTATTCATCAAAGATATTATTCTTGAGTTAGTTGATGATTTATGTTATTATTCCATCACCTTTTAATTTCAGGTAAAAAAAATTTATGGTTTATACTGCCCCACCAAAAGTATATTGATTCAAAATTTATGACACCATCAAAATTTAATTTTTATGTTAGATATTTATTATTTAAACTTAATAAATATCTAAACTTAATAAAATTTATAGTAATTTATTATCGAAATTTTACGGACAAAATTTACGTTCTAAAAGATCTTTAGCCATGTGCATTGTGCATACCTAGTTATAATAAATGCTCTAATAAAGATAACCTTAACCAAGAAAAGTGAACATATGAACTTAGTTGTAGCCAGGTTGTCTTCCGCACAAGTTTATCCATTATTTTCTCAAACTTAATCTTATGACCAACAATTATTGGATCTCTCTTTTTTGTTCCAACTATGTACTCATGACCAATTGAGTTAAATCAACATCACTTCCAATTTTGTTTTGGAAAATATAAGGCAAAACACTTACCATTAATGGTTGAATTTGCACTGTGATTTGAAAGGTAAAATAAGTAGTTGATAATCTTCTCACCACTTAAAATACAGTTAAAAATAAGAAAATTATTTCAAATGGTAAAACTACTGAAAATATTTACAAAATATAGTAAAATTTTAGAACTATGAATAATAGACGTTGATAGATAGTGATAGACTTCTATCAGTGTCTAACAATATCACTGATAGACACTATAGAAGTCTATATGTGTCTACCAGCATTTATCATTGATAATTCTAAAATTTTGCTATGTTTTTGTAAATATTTTGATTCATTTTTCTATATTTTAAAAACAACCTTTAAAAATATTTGCGGAATTAATTTAATACAAACATTCAGAAAGAAAGAAAGAAAGATATGATAAAGAGAAGAGGAAAAAAGAAGATGACACAATGGATTATAGTGGTTCGATAATTGACCTACATCAACTTTTGAAGAGCAGTTAAAAGACTTTATTTATTGAAAAAGAAGATTTAAAAGCTGAGTATTCGGATTCACTCTCTTGAAGGACTATCTAAAATCTACTATTAAGTCTTACTGATTTCTGTACTATTACAATGTATTTATAGAACTAAAATGGTCTAACTAACTGTTTTAGAGAGTTACTGATTTAATTTACCATTTACGGAATAGTTAAATCTTTTATTAATGAATCTTAATCAACCAAAACGGACTTTAGCAACCTTTTCATTTTCTGTTATTTGTGTTCATTGATTTGATTTTTCCCTAGTGTCATTGTAATACTCAAGTTATATTATTTATAGGTCTAAATAAAAAACAACGTTAGATTTAAACTTCTTATCCATGGTTATAAATTTAAAAGAATGAAATAAATTATTAATGATTTTTTCAATAAATACATTGATTTTTGTAAGAGAAATACTCAAATAGATAATTTTTAATACATGAAGGATTAATTTGAGAATTTTAAGATATTAAATGCAAAATTAATATTACTTAATAGGATGGGACCATTTAATAGATTTAGCAAAAATGAAAAAGAAAGAAGTACATCATTTCTATCCTTAACTGTAGAGAAAAAAGAAAGAAAGATTCTTTTCCTATAATTTATAAAGTCAAAATTAATTAATTATCAAATTTAATGTTTAAATTAAAAGGGCAAAATTTTCATCATGCGATGGGTCATAGTCTCTTTTGAAATCATTATTAGCGAAAAGAGCTATGATTAATGAAGATGATAGTAAGATTATGATAATGACAGTGAGATTATTACATCTAATGATTTTTTTTTCCCGATGAATGTTGCATTTTTCATTGTACTCAAAATTGTTTTGAATTGGCATGAATATAAAGGAAATTTATTCAATACGAAAATATTACCAAAAAAGAATTTTTTTTTATCAATGAGGGATGAAGATTTGAAATTCGAACTTCTCTCGACTATTTAATTATATATCCATATTGACTATTTTTATTTGAATTGACATCATTCTCTCGGTTAACTAAAGAACACAACGATTATAATTATACTTATTTGTATTCAAGAATTTAACTATCATTATAAAATTTTTTGTATATACCGACATTTTTTTTTTACTCAATAAATTTAATTTTGTTAACCGAATTTTTTATCAGTGTATTTCTATGGCATTGGCAGAAAGGTACATATGTAAATGAAATTAGATGCATTTGGAAAGATTGATAAGGGGATTTGTTTTATAAAAAAAGTTATGATTTATTTTATTTGGAAAGTTCTTCACAACACAACCTATTGCCACCATCGCTCGTAGTCCATTGCCTGTACTACTCACAATCTGTCGACACCGTCACCCCTCTCCTCTGTGTTTTCTCCTAGCCGTCGCTAACACCTTTTTTTTTCACTATGGGTAAGTTCTTTAAACTCAACTCTATGTACTAACACCTTTTTTTTCCTCTCTTTGGGCAACGTAGATTTGTCTAGTAAAATACTTTTCGATTCTAGTGGGATATACAAAACATGTTATTTTTTATGTTGTGAGATAGTTGGAGATATGTGTTAAATATCATACATCTCACATCAACTTTTGAACTTCCAAACTTAGAAACCCTAATTCTAAATCATTTTTATATACGTTTTAAATGATTTGGGAGTATTCAAAAGGTTTTAGATAGTTTTTTAAGTATTGTATTTTATCTCACAACATCTCGCAAAAAATTTCCAACTTCCAACCCTAAGACACCCCTAACTCCAAATCATTTTTGTTGGAAAATAGAAGCATGCACAGTGGAGGTAATGGATCATAACGCTCTAATTACAAATAATTAACGAAGGATTAAGTATGCAAAGGGAGTTAGAGATGCAACATTTGTAGTTTCCATGATAACCTTCGTCTCCGTGAGCAATCAGCACCACCAACTGTAAATGCTTGCTATTCTCCAGTTGAAGAAAACGGTTGTAAGACTGAATTATTAGTGAAAGATTGGGGATTTCACTAATTAAATTTGTGGAAGAATAAAAGGTGGAATAATTAAGGAAGCATTAGTTTTTAATTTTTGAAAATCAAAACCTATTTATAAACAAAACACAAGTAAAAACCCTTCTTGCATGGCTTCCATCTCAAACTCCATTAGCCTGAAAAAGATAGGTGTCAAGCTTAGAAAGAACCACTTCAAAACCCACTTAGTTAGTGGAAAAATCCAACTAATTTTTTATTAAAAAAAATTTAATAAAACAAATTTTTGAAAAAATATGAAATAATATTTTCATATTTTGGAAATTATTTAATTAAAATATTTTTAATTAAATCAAATAAACAAATTTAATATCACATAGTAAATTGACTTTGACACTTAATTTTGATTAATCACATCAATCAGTTTTTAAAAATATTTTCATACTAATACAAAATATACTCTAAAAAATAAATAATTAATTATTTAATTGTAAATTATATCTAATATAAAATAAAATTTTTCCTAAAGACCGAATTTGAACATTTCAAATTCTCAGTTCACCTAGTTCTTCAATTTTGTCAGTAGTGAGCTAGCAAGGAGATCGATGGACCTACAGATCATGGACTCCAATGATTCGAGACTAACCGGTCAAACTCTTTAACCTAGTTAATCAACATTTGTTAACTAACAAGACTATCCACTATAACCTGCAGTTGCACTCCGTTCACTATAGATATATTATGTGTCCAATTGATATAACCATCATTGATAAGTTGATCCATCACATGTTATTCGTAACCTTAGCTAGATCAATTACCGTTTTATCCATGAGTTACATCTTTTCTTCTTAAGTACCACTGTCACTCTAATGAACAATTGATTTAGGATCTTAATCACTAAATCCATTCCCTCTCAGGCCAACAAGAGGATGGGGTAGAAGGAACTCGTTTTACAGAGAACCTATGAGCGGAAGTAGATCGTCAAAATTCCATTTCGATTGAAAACAAAACATTTACAGCAAACATACAGATTATGCATCTTAATAAAAATTACAGCATGCTTTTGAAAAGGGTTCAAGTAATAATACCTTTGAAGAACACTTCTTCTAGTACAACCCTCGAACTGTCAAGAACTACTCAAACAGTCACGAACTCCTCGAACAACAACATAACTTGAACCAAAAGGTGAAGACACAACTACTTGGTGACCTCGATATTCTCAGGGTGAGAACTCACGAGTGGTGGGCTTTAACTATTTTGGTTAGGAGGGAGTTTGAGAGTTTGGAGGAGGAAGATGATTGAAGAAGAACACACTATCGTATAGCATAGTGCTTCAATTGTTTAGTCTAAAGCTCTATCGTATTGGCTCTCAATCTATTTTATAGATGACTCACAAATCGTTTGCCTTGTATTTGGAATAATAAAATCATATTTTATTTATTCTACTTTGCCACAAAAACCAACTAACCTCCCACTAAGGTGGTTAGTGAGAAAAAGAGATTAATTATCCAAATAATTAATAATATAAATAAATATGAGAACCAACTTATCATATTATATTTGTAACCTATAGTTTTAATATTGCATCATATACAATATAATCTATAGTTCTTTTTCACTATTTTATGACATTTAATATAAATCACATTTATATTAAATTTAACAACTATGAATCTCATTCATAGAAAATATATTTGAATCACATTCAAATATTTATTTCTTCAATTAAACAATAATGTATCAAGTACATTACTGAAAGAAATCGAACATGAGGATTTTCATGAGCAACGGGAAGATCATTCTAAATTACAATCATGTATGAACCTTACAAATGACATTCAAAACATAAACAAATGGTTATGCATTCAATACAGAAATTACAGCATGATAATATAAAGAATCAAGGAGAAAAATCTCTACACACATTTGTGTACTCGTCTCCACGCTCCTTGATCACGAACGCTCGAACATAGCAACCTTGAACGCTTGAACAACACGATTACTACACAACCCATGAAGGATCTCATACCGAGAGTTCCATGAGCGGGTTTAGATCGCTCCGATTTCACAGTGATCGAAACACAAACAACATACATTCAACACATACAGTTATGCATATAAATCTAATTATCGGCATGCTCAGAATACAAAACAATAACTGGGAAAGGGTTTATACTAGTTGAAGACTCTCTTCGCACTTTTGAACCTAATGCAGTGGAAACCCTTCAATAGATCTACCAGCACCCGACGAGTATGCCGACTACAACAGCACGATCCAAACGTACACGAACAATGCAGCAGAGACGACACCACCACAGAGAAACCTGGGTATTCTTGGAGTAAAAAACCCAAAGAGTGGGCTCTGGTGAGTTTGGTAGAGGACGAAGGAGAACACGTCGTGTAGATATAAGCAAGTGGGAGATGAAACTCTGCTATCTTATAGCAGAAATGCTTATTGTATAGTAGAGCTACACGATCGTGTATGAAAAGCTAAACGATCGTTTAGGAAAAACGTATACGATCGTTTAGAGAAAACGTGAGGCAGACGATCGTTTAGACGAACAAGCTTCTATCGTATAGGCTCTCGCGATCGCTTTCACAGATTCTTTTGGGCACGAGCGATACAAATGCACGATTGAATTTCAAATGAAAATGATTTTCATTGTTTTAATCTGTCGGTTACCATAACCATCGTAGCCCACTTCCCACGTCCGAACACATAAATTCGGTAATTATCAAATAATTAATCAATTAATTTAATTAATAAATATAATCATATTATATTTATATCCTATAGTTTGATATCACATATCTACTATAGTATTTTCTCCTCTACTTGATATAAATCATATTTATATCTAATTTCTTCCAAAATAATGTATCTCATACATTTAGCTAATAATATCATATATAATTAACCAATCCAATTATATCATATATAATTGAACTTCCTTTTGTCAATTTGAACATTTCAAATTAACCCAAACACTAGTTCTCAACTTTATCCAAGCTACCCAGATGACCTAATGGAGCTGTGGCTCGAAGCTCCAACGGTTCGTGAATAGCTGACTAAACTCTTTAATCACGAGATGCACTATCCATTAACTGTCAGTGATTCCACTAAAGACTAACAGCTGAACTCTTCTTACCACATATATATTTCTGTGTCCATCGGATATAACCAATCATGAGTACGATGACCCTTCACAGATGCTCGTAAGTACAGCTGGGCCAATTAACCGTTTTTCCCTTGTAGTTACATCTCACTCCTTAAGTACCATTGATTCCTCTAATTAACAATACAACATAGTCCAACTATGTGTGAACACCTCTCGGGTCAAGAGAAGGTGTGTGGTGCCACATCGTTCAAACCCTGGAATAAACCTTTAAGGGAGCCATCTATCTACTTACCCCTGCCTCGGGGAAGGAGTGAATTCCATCTTGTGTAGCTGAGTTCCCAGCTCCCAAATCAGACGAATCCCTAAAATGATAGATTTTAATCAGCGAACTGGCCACTCGCACCCATATAAATCAAAGGATTGTCCTCAATGGCAGGAGTTCCCAACTCACTCAGGATTGAGGTCATGTTACCTATGGTCATCCTAGTGAAATGAAGTCTCTGTCATGAACGGTGTTATATAACGAGACGTTAACACTTCGTGGTCAGGTCTTATACAAACTCTTTATATAGGACGCCCCCGCTCGCATGTCCCTAACACGAATGATCAAGATCAGACCATCTGTGACAAGTCACAACACTTGTGACCATTCCACAAAGTGGGCCGCTTCCATAGCGTTACCAGATGAGGTTTCCCTCCTTTATCCATATACTACAGACCATTTTGGTTATCACTCAAGACATGATCCACTTGTATGTCACCATATAGGTGCTTGAGTCACATACAGATAACCATGGATTTTATGTTTATTGGTTTGTGGTAAAGCAAATAAAACAATTAACTGAGCAAAATACAAGATGTGAAGTAAATATCATATATTAACAACACAAGCGTTCGTACATACTGTTTACAAACTACAGGACACGAGACTTTAGGGCATCAATCTCAACAGCACGAACACTGTGCACTCAAACTCAGCGATCTTCTCGATCACGAACATCCCAACAGTACGAACGACCTCCACATAACCTCGACGGTGTCGAGTTGAGTATGACACCACTAAGAAGGCTACCTTGGTATTCTCGGTGTGAGAATCCAGAGCATGGGCTCTGTGTGGACTTGGTATGAGACAGAAGACGAAGGATACAACAATCGTGTAAACGATTGAACAAGTGGGAGAAGACAGAACCTATTGTATAGGTCGATGTCTAATCGTTTAGCAAAAGCTAAGAGATCGTTTAGCTCATCGCTTAGTTCTGTGTCTGTCGCTTACAAAACACTACACGATCATTTATCTTTGTCAAGCTGTCACTTAGTAAATTCTATTTACTTGACAACTTACATGAGATTTTTTTTTTCTGAGAGAGAAAATCTCAAAATCAAATTTTGACCAAAAACTTACTAAAATTAGGAAAATAATTTTCCTTTTTATCTCACGGTTACTATGAAACCACCAATAACCTCTCGCTAATTTGGTTATTAGAGAAAAATATTTAATTATCCAATAATTAATATAATTATATTTATAAATGATAACCAACTTATCATACTATATTTATAACCTATAGTTTTAATATTTCATCTCACGAAATATATAAACCATAGTTCTTTTTCTATTCCACGGCACTTAATGTAAATCTTATTTACATTAATCCTCCGCTAGATGTATCTCATACATTATACCATATATAATCGAATTCTCTTTTGTCAATTTGAACATTTCAAATCAATGCCAAGAACTGATCCTCAACCGAATCCATTGAGCTACTAAGGGGACTTTATGGACTTGTAGCTCGAAGCTCCAACGGTACGTGAATAACTGACTAAACTCTTTACTCACGGGATCCACCATCAGTTAACAACCAGGTACTTCACTAAAGACCAACAGCTGAACTCTCCTTACTACAGATATATTATGTGTCCATCTTAACCAATCAGTAGTGCGTTAACCCTTCACAGATCGCTCGTAAGTACAGCTCGGCCAATAACCGTTATGCCCCTCTAGTTACATCTAACTCCTTAAATACCACTGATCCCTCTAATGAACTTAAGTCATAGTCCTACTATGACTGAGTCCTCTCTTCCAAAGAGAAGTTGTGGCCACTATGTTCAAGCCCCGGAAATAGCCCTCAAGGGAGCAATCTCTTTACTTATCTCTACTTCGAGAAAGAAGTGAATTCTATCTTGTGGATTCAGTTTCCAGCTCCCAGATCAGACAAGTCCCCAAAAAGGTAGGTATGTTGAGTTGGCAATCTGGCTACTCCTACCCATACTAATCAAAGGACCGTCCTCAAAGGCAGGAGTTTCCAAAACACTCAAGATTGAGGTCGTGTCACCTATGGTTATTTAGGTGAGATGTAAGTCTCTAATATCATCGGCACTATATACAGAGTCTAATCATCTCGTGGTCGATCTTATACAAGCTTTTTGTATAGGACACCCCCGCTCGCACGTCTCCATATGAATGGTCAGGATCTACCATCTGTAGTAGTTAACAATACTTGCAAACCTCTAAAAAGCGGGCCGTATTCGTAGTGTCACCAGGATCAGGTATCTCACCTTAATCCTTATACTACATACCTATTTAAGTTATCACTTAAGGCAAGATCTACTTGTATATCACATATACAAGCTTAAGTTCACATAAGATAACAAAAAAGCTTTGTTTATTGGATATGCGTAAATGCCAGAATAAAATAACATTGTTTTTTATTCATCAAACAATGTGTATCATTACAAACAACGAGACTCCAGAAGAATTAGGACATCAATCCCAACAATTACGTCAATTATATCATATATAATTGAATCAATTTAATTATATAATATATAATTAAATTCCCTCTTATTAATTTGAACAATTCAAATTAACTTAAAAACTGATTATCAACTAAATCCTTTTGAGTCACCAAGGGGACCTTATGGACCTGTAGTTTGAAGCTCCAATGACACGTGAATAATTAATAAACTCTTTAATTACATTATCCACCATCCGTTAACTGTCAGACACTTCACTAAAGACTGACAGCTGCACTCTTTGCACTACAGATTTATTTCTGTGTCCATTGGATATAACCAATCAACTGTACGATGACCTTCACAAATCAAAGGACCACCCTCATAGGCCGGAGTTTACAACTCACTCAGGATTAAGGTCATGTTATCTATGTTCATCCTAGTGAAATGAAAGTCTCTATTATGAATGATGTTATATAATGAGACTAAGCATTTTGTGGTTCGGTTTTATATAAACTTCTTTTTATAGAATATCCCCACTGACATGTCTAATACATGAATGATCAAGATCAGATCATTTGTAGCACTTTACAATATTTGTAACACCTACAAAGTGGGCTATACTCGTAGTGTCACCAGGATAAGGTACCCAACCTTATCCATACAGTACAGACTATTTAGGTTATCACTTAAACATGATCCACCTATATGTCTCCATATACATAGTTAAGTTATAACGATAACCTTGGATGTTAGTTCATTGGTTTGTGGTTAATGCAACTAAAATATCACATATTTCATAGAAAACTTGACTAAAATATCATATATGATTAATCACATACAAGGTTTTTTCATACAAACGCAGCTTGAGTAGTAAAGTCTTGTGCTATGAATGCATAAGCAAGTAAAAAGTACATGTGTTGAGCTACCAAGGAAGTAATAACCCCTAAAGAGGCTAAAGCAAGAAACTATAGAACCCTACGAGATTTAGGTCATCAACCTCAACAATCTCCTACTTGTCCTAAAGCTAGTGGGGTGTACAAGATAATATAATACAAGTACACAAAACAATAAATTAAGGCATAACACGCCTAGAATAAGATCTCCCACTTGACCTAGTCCAGCCATGGTCTGTTCCATAGACCTATACTTTGTAGGTGACCCTCAAACACTATAGCTGTGAGAGCCTTCGTAAACAGATTAGCAACATTGTGCTCCAAAGCTATCTTCGTGACAATCATGTCCCTTCGATGCACAATCTCTCAGATGAGATGATACTTCCACGCTATCTTCTTGCGGCGCTTATGACTCCTACGTACATTGGAATTAACCACAACACAACTATTATCACAATAAAGTGTGATGGGCTTTGACATGTCTGGAACAACTTCCAGATTAGTCAAGAATTTCCTGAGCCAAATGGTCTCCTTAGCAACTTCACAAGCCGCTACATACTCAGTTTCCATGGTGAAGTTCGTGATGCACCCTTGCTTGGTACTTCTCCATACTACAGCTCCTTCATTAAGAGTGAACACGGATCCTGAAGTGGATTTTCAAGAATCACTATCAGTCTGAAAATCAGAGTCTGTGTATCTTGTAAGGATCAAATCCTTAGAACCATACACAAGCATGTAGTCCCTCGTTCTCCGTAGATACTTAAGGATGTTCTTAATGGCTGCCCAGTGATCATATCCTGAATTAGACTGATATCTACTGACTACTCCTACTGCATAGTAGATATCAGGTCTAGTGCATAACGTCGCATACATCAAACTGTCCACGACAGATGCATAGGGGATCCGTCTCATTTCCTCTACCTCTTGAGGTGTCTTAGGACATTGTTCCTTAGACAAAGTAACTCCGTGCCTAAAAGGCAATAAGCCCCTCTTGGAGTTCTGCATTGAATACTTGATCAACATTTTTCAATATACGATGCCTGAGATAGAGCTAGCATTTTGTTCTTTTGATCTCTAAAGATCTAAATACCCAGAACAAACTGAGCCTCTCTCAAATCTTTCATTTGGAATTGAATCGCTAGCCAGTTTTTAACTGTAGTCAGTACACCTACAATATTCCCAATGAGTAGGATATCATCTATATACAACACAAGGAAAACTGCTGAATTGTTGATGATTTTCTTGTATACACAAGGCTCATAAACGTTATGATAAAAGCCATAAGATTTGATCGCATTATCAAATTTTATATTCTAAGATCGAGATGCCCATTTCAGTCCATAAATGGCCCGATTTAGTTTGCAAACCTTTTGCTCTTGACCTTGGGCTATGAATCCTTCGGGTTTCATGTAGGAATGTATCAACAACAACGGAAACAACAAGGATCATTTAAGCACTCTAATTCATTAATTTTCGTAAAATATAAAGCATGCTCTTGCAAAAAACAAGTGAGTTTCATGACATACCTTTTGTAGAACTTCTTCAAAGTTTGTTTTCCAGCTGCAATCTTCTCCAAACCTTGTTACAAACCACCTCAAGATCTTCCCCATTATTCTCTTCGTCTCTAGATTGAGTTGTGGGACTCAAAACAAACTTGAATCAAGGGATGAAAGAGAATTGCTCACAACAACAATCTGGTGAAGAACTCTTTCTTCAGCATGAATTCTCTCTAAAATTCTCTCTTGATTGCATCCCCGAAATTCACTCCAAACTCTTCCATATATTGCCGACCATCATGCAAGAAAAAGAGTTGCTTGAGTTACAACTCATGCTTGGAGTAACACAAGGCAATGTTGATGGCTTTTGTGTGAGCAACTAGGAGATGGATAATGGAAAACCAAGTTTTTCCATTTGTGTTTTGTTTTTCTAATTTTCCAATTTTATCAAAAATCAAAACTTGATTTTTAAAAACCATTTTGATTTTAAAACATGAAAAATAAAAATAATTTCATAAATTAATTTTTAAATAAAACTTAATTAATTTAATATCAAATATTAAATTAATTTGTACACACATCCATCTGTATATATTTAAATCATATTTAAATATAAATTCTCCTATTTCGTTTAATTCTTAAATTAAACACATAATTATATCTCATATAAGTTTTAAATTAACTTATCACGGTATTTTAGAGCTAGTCTGTTATAAGCTAGTAGGGGAACCTCGCGGACCTACAGATCATGAGCTCTAACGATTGGAGATTAATTGGCTAAACTCATTAGACCAGATTAATCCCTATTCGTTAACTAATGGGTCACTCCACTAAAGCCCATAGTTGCACTCCTCTCACTGTAGATATATTATGTCCACATGATTTAACCATAATCAACAAGTCGACCTTTCACAGATTGTTCGTAATAACGGTTGGGTCAAATATCTGTTTTACCCCCGAGATTATGTCTGATTTCTCAAGTTTCTACCGATCCTCTAATGAACAACTGGTTTGTGATCCAATCACTAGATTAAACTCTTTCAGCCCAGAGAGAAGGTGGGGTCCCTTGTTCAAGACCTGGATTCAGTACTTGAGAGAACAACATTTCTTCTATCCCTAAATCGGGTAGGCGTAAACTTCGTCTTGTACCCTATGTCCCTAGCTATCTATTAGGTCTTACCCTTGAAATGGGAGTCTTATTGAGCTAGCATTGTTGTGTCAACCCTCACTTATGCAAATCTAAGGGTAATCCCGAATAAAAGAAGTTCATAGTTAGCTCAGGATTAAGATCCAGTTACCTAGGTCATCTTGGTGAAATAGTCAGTCCTATACAGGAAACGGTGTTATAAAGTAAGAGTGACTTATTTCTTGGTCCGATTTTATGCAAACTCATTGCATAGGACACCCTCACTCCTTATGTCATAACATGTACGAATTAGGATCTCATTGTATGTAGCACTTTACAACTCTTTGTAACAATTGCAGAGTAGGCCGCATCCAATGGTGTTACCAGAATAAGGTACCCAACCTTATTCATGTACCATAGATTATTTTGACTATTTACTCGAACCTGATCCACTCTTATGTCTCCACATAAAGTTCAAGTACTCATGCAATAGTCATGGGTGTTAGTTTATTGGATTTAGACTTTCATACAATGTATGAAATCAATAATAAATTTATTGATTATAAAAAATGTTTAAACTGTGAGTTTTACGACATAAAACCCAACATTGCACCATAAATGGTCTCCTCAAGATTACCATTCAGAAAAGCAGTTTTGACATCCATTTTCCATATCTCATAGTCATAATATGAGGCAATAGATAGGAGGATACAGATACACTTCAGCATGGAGACAGGCAAGAAAGTCTCCTCATAGTCGACTCCCTCTACCTAGATATAACCCTTTACCAGAAGTCTCGCCTTGCAGGTTTGCACCTTCCCATCAGCACCCGTTTCCTCTTACAGATCCATTTGCAACCTATAGGTTTAACTCCATCAGGTTGATCTACAAGATCCCAAACAGAATTGAAATACATAGACTTCATCTCGAGAACCTTGGCTTTGACCCATTCATCTCTAACAACATCATCCATTTCCTTCTTGTAAGACAACAGATTCTCAACTTCGCGATCAGCTACCATCGTCAGGATTTAAGTTAAACCCATATAGCAAATAGGTAGGTTTGCAAACCTCCCTTTACATCGATGTTTCCTCAACACTTAAGGTAGATTTAACCTACTAGATGAACTTACATCAACAACTCTTGTTGAGGTAGCAGGCACTTCAACAACTCTTGTTGAAGATTCAGTGGTTTCTTTGGGAAGTTCATTCATACACGATTTTACTTCTGGGTCTGTGCTCCCTTATATGATCCTCCTCAAGAAAAGTAGCATTTGTCCATACAAACACTTTGTTTTCTTTAGGATCATAGAAATAATCACCTCTCGTTCCCTTGGGGTAGCCTACAAATAGGCATAACTTTGAACGCGGTTCCAGTTTCTTAGGGTTGGCCTTAAGCACATGTGTTAAGCAGCCCTAGATTCTGAAATGACGTAAACTAGCTTCACGATCGTTCCATAACTCTAGAGGTGTTTTAGCAACACTCTTAGAGGGAATGCATTTCTGGATATAAGTTGCAGTCTCCATTATATAACCCCAAAACGAGTCAGGTAAGGAAGCGTAACTCATCATAGACAAAACCATGTTCAACAGGATTCGATTTATCCTCTTTGATACGCCATTCTGCTGAGGTTTACTAGGTGCTGAGAGTTGGGATACTATTCCATGTTCTATCAAAAGTTCTGGAAAGATGAATCCAAAAACTCTCCACCTAGTTCAGATCGAAGTATTTTAATCATTCTATTTAATGCATTTTCAACTTCAACCTTGAATTCTTTGAACTTTTGAAAAGACTCAGACTTCTGTTGCATTAAATAAACGTACCTATACCTCGAATAATCATCAGTGAAAGTGATGAAATATTCATAACCTCTCCTGGCTCTTACATTCATCGGACCATAAAGGTCTGAATGTACTAGCTCTAGAGGTTCTTTGGCCCTATGACCTTTTCTAGTAAAAGGCCTTTTAGTCATTTTGCCTTCAAGGCATGACTCACACACAGGTAAAGAATTTTCTTCTAACTCGCTTAGAAGTCCATTCTTCACCAACCTCTTAATCATATTGAGATTAATATGTCATAATCTTAGGTGCCAAAATTGGGCATTTTCTTTAGGAGAAATTTTAATTCGCTTATTTTGAGTTATGACAGTTTTAAACATCTCTATGTTATGGAGGGCATTTGTTGCTAACGGTCTTAGCACATACAAATTACTTTCCAGTTGAGTAGAACAAATATCAACACCATTCTTAGTAATAAACACTTTATTAAAAGAAAAATGTAGTTGATATTTACATTCCAGCAAACACGTTACAGACACTAAGTTCCTCTTTAAATCGGGAACTACAAATACATCATTCAAAATGAGAAATTTGTTCTGTAAAGTTAGCCGGAGACCTCCCATTGGCACAACTGAGATGACATGCCTAGTTCTAACTCGCATCGTCGTCTCACCAGCACCAAGTTGTCGCCAGGAACTAACTCCCTAAAATGAAGAACAAACATGATTAGTGGCCCCAGAGTCAATAATCCATGCAGAATCATCATTCTCCACTAAACAATTTTTCCAAACTAGTAAATCACATTTACCTTATTTGACATTCTTCTTTTCTGCCAAATATCTGGGTAGTTCATTTTCCAGTGACCTTCCTAGTTACAATGGAAACACTTTCCCTTGTCAACCCCTACTGGTGGCCTACCCCTTGGAGCAGCAGGTTGTGGGTTAGTAGGCACCTTCCCCTACCACTCTTCTTCTTCTTCTTCTACTTTCTGGTGCCGGAAGAAGAAGAAGCATACTTAGTTCCAGAGGTCGAACCTTTGTGGAACTTTTCGGGATGAATCAAAATTTTTTTCACCCTTCTTCTCCTTGCTTTTCAGCAAAGATTGGAAAGTCTGCAACTCATTGAGTAGAGTTGTAAGGTCGTAGTCAACCCTATTCAAAACAGCATTGCTAACGAAATGAAGGAAGCTTTCTGGCAAGAATTCCAGAATAATGCTAACTTGGCTGGCCTCATCGATGCTAAACCCATTCATCTCAACCACGTTGAAATGGATCATCATGTTTAGAACATGTTCTCGAATAGATGATCCTTCTTTCATTTGTGAGTTGTGTAGACGGTTGTCCGAACATTCTCCGTAGGGACTCCATGATCTCGCATGTAGTGACCATGGGCTCATGCTTCTTGTCTAAAACTTCATTAAGGTTGGCTAAGTTGTATGCTTGGGCCTTCTCGTTTTCCCATGTCCATCACTCATATGTTTCTTGAAGATTTGGAGCAGCAGTAGTAGGTGGAATAGGAGGACACTCCTCCTTAAGGACAAAGCAGAGATCATCGATGATCCAAATCGTATTTATGGTGTTTTCCAACTAGCGTAATTTTTGTCAATTAATTTATCGCCGGCACATAAGCTTAAAGTTATGATAGCCATATTTAAATTGCTGAAAAATGAACAAACTTAATTAAGTCTATTTGTATTATACCACTTTTAAAAAACCAATCAAGTTTTAGCAAAATCGTCTAGTGTACCCTAAGTGCATCTATTTTGCAATGATGTTTCAATGAGGCAGGACAAAATTCACTGTAGGGTGATCAAGTGCCTCTTCACTAAAATGAGAAAATCTAAACCATTAAACAAAAGCAATTCCTTGTAACTAAATCTAATAGTCACTATTGTTCGGTCAAGAATTTGTTAACATCCTTAACATTTCTATGCAAGTGTAATCGCTCATTTTAGGTCCTAGAGTCTCGCCCTAATGAGCCAACCTTAGAGAAAATCCAATTAGGATAAGAGACTAAAACAACTCTATCCATTTCTAAAGATCAAATAAAGAGTTGTGCAAAAATGCCATCCTTTAGAGGAACACCCACGATGCCACGAGGCAATGCATAAAAACTTATCTAACCTAATGAGAGAGACCGAGGGATATTATCACACGTCCTGCTCTCACTTACTATGAACATTCTCTCCATTTACCTTGGTGCCTCGAGACCAAGGATAGATCTCACGGTGTGAACTTTTAGGGAGAAATGTGTAGAGGTTAAAGTGAAGTATCATATACTCCATTTACCTCCTATTAAATGTTCTACCTAGAGTTCATTAACTTAGAAAATTTGACTACTGATTTTAACTAAGTGAAGCTCCACGAATGAATCAAAACTTACACAAATACAAACTCGATTGCAAGATTTAATGCCCAAAAATGGAGGGACCCTTACAAATTAACTTGTGTAACTTAAAGAGAAAGCCAAAACAGAGATTCCTATCCCGTAAATATCCATTAACAACCATCCACATACATTTAACGATTAGACACTACGCAAAACTTAAAACCCCCCAAATTGTAAACGATTTCAATACAAAAAATGGAATTTGAAATCAGAACTATAACCTGGCTCTAATACCAATTGAAAGAACTTGTTTTACAGAGAACCTATGAACGGAAGCGGATCGTCCAAATTCTATTTCGATTGAAAACAAAACATTTACATCAAACATATAGATTATGCATCTTAATAAAAATTACAACATATTTTTGAACAACAAAAGAGTTTAAGTAATAATACCTTTGAAGAACACTTCTTCTAGTACAACCCTCGAACTGTAACGAACTGCTCGAATTGTCACGAACTCTTCGAACAACAACAAAAGTCGAACTAAAATGGGAAGACATACCAACTTGGTGACCTCGGTATTCTCAAGGTGAGAACCCAGGAGTGGTGGACTCTAGCTATTTTGGTTAGAGGAAGTTTAAGAGTTTGGAGGAGGAAGGCGATTGAAGAAGAACACACTATCCTAAAGCAAAGTGCTTCAATCGTTTATTCTAAAGCTCTATTATATAGGCTCTCAATCTATCGTATAGATGACTCAAAAATCGTGTGCCTTGTATTTGGAATAATAAAATCATATTTTATTTATTCCACTTTGGCATAAAAACCAACTACCCTCCCACTAAGATGGTTAGAGAGAAAAGGGGATTAATTATACAAATAATTAATAATATAAATAAATATGATAACCAACTTACCACATTATATTTATAACCTATAGTTTTAATATTTATTCATATACAATATAAACTATAGTTCTTTTTCTCTATTTTATGGCATTTAATATAAATCACTTTTATATTAAATTTAACAGCTATGAATCTCATTCATAGAAAATATATTTGAATCACATTCAAATATTTATTCCTCCAATTAAATAATAATGTATAAAATATATTATGTCAATTATATCATACATAATTGAATCAATTTAATTATATCATATAATTAAATTCCCTCTTATTAGTTTGAACAACTCAAATTAACCTAAAAACTTATTTTCAACTAAATTCTTTTGAGCTACCAAGAAGACCTTATGGACCTGTAGTTTGAAGCTCAACTGGTACATGAATAATTAATTAAACTCTTTAATTACATTATCCACCATCCGTTAACTGTCGGGCACTCCACTAAAGACCGATAGCTCCACTCTTCGCACTACAGATTTATTCTATATCCATTAGATATAACCAATCAATAGTACGATGATCTTTCACAAATTGCTCGTAAGTACAACTGGGCCAAATTAGCTTTTTGCCCCTGTAGTTACATCTAACTCCTTGAGTATCACTGATTCTTCTAATGAATAATAGATAATAGTCACACCATGATTAAACTCCTCTCAAGCTAGGAGAGGGTATGGCGCCACATTGTTAAAGACCCAGAATTAGCCCTTAAGGGAGCAATTTATCTACTTACCCCTACTTCGGGGAAGAATTGAACTCCATCTTGTGTAGCTGAGTTCCCAGCTCCCCAATCAGACAAATCCTTAAAATGGTAGGCTTGTTAAGTCGGTGATCTGGCCACTCTCAACCATACAAATAAAAGGACTGCCTTCATAGGCAAGAGTTCATAACTCACTCAAGATTATGGTCATATTACTTATGGTCATCCTAGTGAAATGAAAGTCTCTATTATGAATAGTATTATATAATGAGACTAAGCATTTCGTGGTCCGGTTTTATACAAACTCCTTTGTAT
This sequence comes from Benincasa hispida, assembly GCF_027475165.1. Classification (NCBI taxonomy): domain Eukaryota; kingdom Viridiplantae; phylum Streptophyta; class Magnoliopsida; order Cucurbitales; family Cucurbitaceae; genus Benincasa; species Benincasa hispida. Next base: position 48,708,452 of record NC_143481.1, on the reverse strand, counting down.
AGAATACTCCCACTCGCATGTATAATACATGAATGATTAGGATCAAATTTATTTGTAGCACTTTACAACATTTGTAACACCTACAAAGTGGGTCATACTCGTAGTGTCACTAGGATAAGGTACCCAGTCTTATCCATATACTTGAGACCATTTAGGTTATCACTTAAACATGATCCACCTGTATGTCTCCACATACATGTTTAAATTACAACGATAGTTTATTGGTTTGTGGTTAATGCAACTATAATATCACATATTTCATAGACACGGTAAATAAAATATCATATATTATTAATCACATACAAGTTTCTTCATACAAAATTTACAAACTATAGGACTCTACGAGATTTAGGGTACCAACCCTAATAGGGGCCCCTTGTTTAAGACCTAAGATCAACCCTTAAAGGAACAACGTTTCTACTAACCTTAAAATGGTTAGGAGTGAATTCCATCTTGCAAATTCTATGTTTCCAGATATCTACCCGGTCTTATCCCTGAAATGGGAGGCATATTGAGCAGTGCTGTTGAACTTACCCTCACCTATAGAGATCAAGGGATAATCCCAAATAAACAGGAGTTCATATACAGCTCAAGATTCAGATAAAGTTATCTAGGTCATCAAGAAGAGAAATTAATCAGTGTTAACAGTAAACGGTGTTAATATGTAACAATGATTATTTCGTGGCCAGTATTACACAATATCATTGTGTAGAACACCCCCGCTCACATGTCTCTACATGAACGAACTGATCACACCATTTATGACACTTTACAACATTTGTAACAATCATAAAGCGGGTCGTATTCAATAGTATCTCTAGAAATAAGTACCCAACTTAATCCAAGTACTATGACTATCTAGGCTATTTTACTCGAACTTGATCCAATCTATGTCTCCACATAAAGTCCAAGTATTCATTACAATAGCCAAGGGTTCAAAGTTTATTGGATTTAGAGTTATCAATTCATTTTCATTCAACAACATTTGTCTGAATGAACTTCATATACGTTTACTATTTATAAACTACGAGTTTTAGGACATACAACCTAACATTTTTTACATGTGTTTTAGGTTTTTTAGTGTGACATACAACCCAACAATTTTTACATGCGTTTAAGGTTGTTTAGTATGAGTTTATACATGTTTTAGATAGTTTGGTACTATTTTTGCAGAATTGGTATGGTAACCTTAAAGGGGTGAATAAAGTTTATTTAAACTAATGAAAACTTTTTTCTAAAGTGGGACCAATTAAATAAATCAATAAAATTTTTGCTAGCAATTAATTTAAACAAGAATTTCATTCAAATAAATTCAATCCAAAGTAATCAATAAATTAAAACTAACGTTTTTAAGCACCCTATTTAATTCTAATAATAAAATTGGTAAATGATATAGAAATTAAGAACTACTAATTAAGTATAAGCAAGTAATTTCAAGTATAAGTTATAGCAATTAAGTTCATTCAAATAAAATATATTAACTGATTAATAACAAAATTAAATAGGAGAGGGATAGAAAAATTGACACTAGTAATTTTATAATGGTTCGGCACAACCCGATCTATATCCACTTTCTAAACTCCTCTTGAGTATGTCACTCAAACTTGACTCTTTCCACGACTTAGAGTCGAACCGCTACAACATTCCTTTTTCGGGCGTAAAAGTAAAATCGACCGTTTCCACGATTGAGGATTAAATCATTACAGTACTCTTATTATGGATTCAAGTGTAACTCTTTATAATAGATTTAGAAATGAAGAATAATATGAGAATATTCTTTTAAAGAATAGATTTACAAATTTGAGCACCCAACAAATAAATCCCCATGCTACAATATCTCTCTCTCAAGAATAAGATGAAAAGAAAAAATGGAAGCTTTGAGAGAATAACAATGGTAACTTTGAGAATTTAGTTATTGTAAAAAATTGGAGAATAAGACGAATTTAAATAAAGAGAGAAGTAGGTAGATGCCAAATTCAATTTAGGTCTTTAGATCTTGAAAAGAAAAATGAAGGGAGATTTTTCCCTCTCTCTCTCTTTTTTTTTTTTTTTTTTTTTTTTTTGAATCAATGAAAATTATTTTAAATGAAAAAACTATTGAAAATATTTATAAATATAGAAAAATTACAAAGTCTATCTGCGATAGATTGCAATATACTACTATCTGTATCTATCATGACATATTTGAATAGAATTCAAACAGTGAATTTTTATGAATCAAATTCATAAAGAATTAGTTAATTTTGAAAGGTGGAGGAAAATAAACATATGATGTTTATTTAATTAATTAACTCTATACGTTAAATTAGATTTAATATATATAGTTATTTATTTTGCTAATTAATCATGTTATTTGATTAATTGAGCCCTAAAGGCAAATATGAAAATACTCGGAGAAGGGTTTACCATATAATTGTTTCTTTTTCCCAAATTAAAAGAGGATTCATTTTGTGAAAATCTAGCCACCAAATTCTCCCAAAATTCCCTCAACAGTTTCTCAACTCCATCATTCCTCCTCCAAGGGTTAGAGACCACTCTTATACCCTTGGATTCTAAGAGAATATCAAGCTCTCTCTTACGGTGGTGTTCATTGTTCGTTGAAGATATGTTGCGGGTAAAAAGCTTGGGATTTTCGTGAAGACAAAGGGATCTACAAAGGTAAGAAAATGTTCTTCCTCCCTTTTGCTTATTAAAATGCATACTGAATGTATAAACGTGATTTATTCTCTGTTTTGCAATAGTTAATTTCTGAGAGTTATTGGGTCGTAGACTCGGATAGCAGGCACACTCAAACACTTTGAGATGAAAGGAATCTAGAGTTTTATTGAGCGGTAATTCAATAGGTGATTTGTCCTGAAGCACAGAGGAAGGAAAATTGTTAATTAAGAATACAACATGTTGAAAAGAAAACCAACAAAACTTCAATGGCATGGAAGCCTGAGCAAGTAGAGTTAGCCCAATCTCGACAATGTGGTGCTACTTTCTTTCAACTCTGCCATTTTGGGTGGATGTATGAGGATAGGATAGGCTTGTTTAAATTCCAAGATAACTATAGATCTGTATAACAGACTCTGATATCATCTTAAACCCCCAATTGACCCAAAAGGTTAAGCTAATGGGTGAAGGTAAATTTAATTATAATATTTAACACTCCCCCTTCACTTATGGCTTGAAGTATGAAGAATAATCAAACAAGTGGAAATAATATTAATTGGAGAGGAAATAACATTGTAGGGGTTTAAAAATAAGACCTCCCTGGGTCATCTACTTCGATACCAAGTAGATAATCAAGAGGAAGAGAAGACGAACACATACTATGTGAATTTCCTTTTCTAAAGATTTTATTCAAAGTAATTCTATTTTCATCTTCATCCTTACATTAGTGGCAACCACAACATATGTTTATATACACTTAATAATAAAAGAATAAAATAATCAAGACATAACAAATGAAATATTACAACCAAAATAGGCAAAGTAGTACAAGATCACTGAATGAATAATAACCAACTGAAAATGGCAAAACCTTCTCGAAATATATTTAGGAGGCGTTTGACGCGCGATAAAAGTAAAAAGTTGAGTTGAGTTGAGTTTATAATTATTATCTGAATAGTTAAATTATCTGGAGAGTTACATTGTCTGTGTATGGTGTGCAGAGTTGAGTTGAGTTGAATTGGTAATTATTGCATGTGTTTGGATACAGAATTGAGTTGAGTTGGGGTATCTAGTGTTGCTTTTGTAAGTGAAATTGATTTTGTATTTTTTTTTTTTTTGCTATTATTGATTTGAATTTTCAACTATACACATATTTTTCTATCTTTTCTAAGATAAAAACCAAAAAACTTTCAATTCTTTTCCATTCTCAAAACATAACAAATTCTCTACAAAATATTCATATACAAAACAAAAAATTTTGAATTCAAGTTTTTAAACACTCAAATAGAAGGGATCATTCCATTCAAAAACCCAACTAAATCATTAATTATTGTAAAAATTAAAAAAAAAAAAAACTAAAAGGATTCGTGTCATCAAATGAAACTATTGACATTGTTTTAGATAGAAGGGATGACATTTAAATGTTAATCTTAAAAAAAAACTAAAATCCAACAATTTAACTCATAAAACCAACTATTAGATAGTCTTTTTTTACCAAATTGTGGAATATGGATTTACCTTTTTCTAAAACTGGTGAAATTATTTTAGAAATATTGATGTCTATTTTTCTACTATTATGTTGCATCAGTATACAAACTATTTTTTTTTTAAAAAAAATGAGCCATAATTTTAAATTCCACTATTTCATTAGAATTATGTAATATTTGAAAACATTAAAAGATGTTTAAATTATATCTCTGAGTGAAACAATAATAAGACGTCGTATGTAATATTTTTTAGATCTAGGAGTTGAGAAAGAAAAGAAAAAATAAAACCCATACAAGCCAAACAAAGAAAGATGAGAAAAAAATGAGAAAGATGAATCGGACGGCAAAAGAAGAGAGAAGATGAGAGAAAGGGAGTAAATGTGAATGAGAGCATGAGAGACAGAAACAACAAACTAATTGAGGGAGTTGGGAGAGTAATGAAAACGTATGGGAAAACGAGTGAGAGTGAGTGACAAAATGGTAGGTAATTAAACCCGTTGTTTTATTTTTATCAGTGGACATCGAAATTGGGCACACGAAGGTGGTAGGTAGGGTATGTCGTTGAAGTTGCTTGTGCGAAGATAGTCATTGGAGTTAGTCGCTCGAGTTGTCATTGGAGGCAGTTGGTGGAGCCTAGAGTTCTTCGTTGAAGTTGGTCGTGTGAATGTGGAAGTTAGAGTTTTTTTTATACCAAGGTGGATGTTGGAATTGGTTGCCGGAGAGTGTCGTCAGAGGTGATTACTGGAGCTCGAAGTTGGTCATCGGAGTTGGTCGCTCGAAAGTTGTCATTGGAGTATGTCGCCGGAGGGTGGTAGTGTTAATTGCCAACGGAGACTGATGGGTGAAACCATTAAAAACATTGGAGGGAGAGAGAATTGGGGAGAGTTGGGGTGAGTTGGTAAAATAACAAACTCAACTCCACTACCATTTAAAGTTGGTTATCAAACATTAAGTTGGTAAAAAGTACTAACTCAACTCAACTCTCGTTGGTTGTCAAACACCTCCTTAGAGTTTTGCCAGATTGGCTCCACGCAGCTGCCACCTAGTGATGTGTCTCTTGTCCGACTATTTTGACTTAGACTATTATTATCATCAATAATGTGGGGTGATTCAATTTGTTCTATTGGCAGGTTATTTCTCATTCGATGATCCTAATCAAATGAAGACGTATAAAAAGAGTGGGAAAGAAGAATTTTAAATTTCTCAACTAGTTTATATCAGATGTGTGCAAGCTATTGTCAAAGATTTTGGATCTTAATTCAAATACAAGAATATCTATTGCCAAAATAATGGAAAGTTCTTGGTTAGGGTTGGAATTGAATGTGAAACCAACTAGTAATTCAGAGGCAGTGAAAGAAGAGATTCCTTCAGATATTGATGCAATTTTTCTCTATGCGGTTGAGAACTAAGACTCCATTAAAGGGTTAAAGCAATAAATTATAAAAACAACACAATCTCATTGTTGTCAGGTTTTTGTTTTCCAGGAATGTTCAAGGAGGCTGGTTTAAAAAAAAGAAGTGAAATTCACCTAGAACAAGCATGCTTCCACACATCTCTAAATTGAAAGACATTGCAAGAAATGGGTACTCTTAGAACTGTTCACTGAAAATTTTACTATGCTTCATTCTTTGAAAAGAAAATAGTCCTCATGTTATGTGGATTTGTGCTAAGAAATTTGACAAGAAATGGGCTCTTTTTTGGATAAAGATGATCAAGGAGAGGTTCTTAAGTGGTTTTGCAGAGTAATGCACACTCAAAATCAGAATATGCTTCACCCAATGAAGCATCACAGTTTATTGTTTCTCAAGGGTATTATGGCAAGGACCAAATAGACATCAACTTCAAATCTTTAGGATTAAAAATGTAACTGGTCCTAAAGTTTTATATTAAGTTTGAGATTGGTATAGAGGTAAATGCATAGTTACGCATATGTTTGAGTTGATTTTTAACTTTTGATGATGAGTTTGAAGTATTTTTAGAGTATAATTTCTAAGTTCATGTTTTAATTAAGTTTGTAGAAGTGGGACAATTATATAGTTAAACTGACTTGTTTACAAGTATTCATATTGGTTTAATATTCTAAAAAGTTTTTTACGTTTAGCTCATAGTATTGAAATTATTTGAATTTTTTCTTTGTAGATATTTTGGGGTTCATGTTCAAGCAAAAAAAAAATAGAGATTAATCTAGATGCATAAAAAAAGAATTAGAGATGAATCTAGATGTTCAAGCTAAGTTTTGTTATTTGTGAATATTATGTAATTTTGTTAAACTGTCTAAAGTTCTTGATGTTTAAGTTGTTGGTTGTACCTTGTTTAACATTAATGTGATACAAGAAAACTAATTCAATATATTAGTTGTTAGTTGTAGTTTGTTTGACTAAATTTGTAAATTTCAAACAAGTTTCAATTGTTGTCTCAACAAAAATAAATTAGGATAAAATACATTTTTGGTCTCTAAGATTTGAGATCGATGTCTATTTAGATCTGGAAGTTTACAAATGAACACTTTAATCCTCAAGATTTGAGAAATGATTCTAAATGGTCCTTGAAGCTACTTAAACCATTAGATTAATTGTTATATTGATATTTTGCCTGTTATTTATTGATTGTTATAAAAGGTATTAACTTAAGATAAAATGACATAGACATTAAATAATGAGTTGGCTAGTTGATTTGGAAAATTTTATTAATGTAATATTATTTTCTTCAATTATATGGGCTCCGTCTCCTTTCTCTCATCTTCATCTTCTTCAACCTTCTCCGATAACTTGCTTCTTGCATTTCTTGCCATCGCTATCGCTGCCTAGTGAAAAATATGATGACCGTTGTTGTTGTTCTTCGCCAAGTGAAGAATGAAGAAGAAAGAGCTTTAGATCTAAGGTTATTGGGCATCACCGTGTGTCGTCGTGCATCGTGAGTTGTTATTAAATACTAATTTTTATTGTGTGATGAGTTCTAATGGTGGTCCAAAACATTTGTAATTTTTAATATGTACAACTACTACTATTAAGGCATAACATTAGTGGCAAGACTGAATTAATCCACAGGGAAGCACGAGATATATTTTGTTAAGCTAATTTCCTAGTTATAGCGGTAAATGGGGGAAGGGGAAGGGAGGGTTGGTATGGAATTGAATTGCTTGGTATGGAATTGAATTGCACAGATATAAAGACATGAAAATAAGAGATAAAGTGGGTAAATATAACTTTGAATTAGAAAATCTTGTTCTAAGAGCAAGAGAAGGTTCCAATGCAATTTCGATCATCGATTTCTCTTGACTACACATGAATTCAATTAACACATGCACAACGACCTACTTGGCCCAACCAATTCATTGGCATGACGAACTGCTAACTTGTTGGGCAAACCAAGCAAGCACACTAATTATTAATTAAAGTTAAGCCTTAATTAAACTACATGCTTTCATCTTATTGGGTTCAAAAGCGTCCATCTAGAACTAAAACAAGTGGAATTAAGATCTAGGGTTCCATTATGTGATTAAGCAATTACATACCTTAATTAATTAACAAATTTATCCTTGAATTTAGGTTGAACATGAGGTTTAAGGCCTATTGGTAGATTATATTCCTTGGGATACATTGATTCAACAATTTGCTATTTGAGAGATTAAAGCTAGACAAACAAAGAACAAACATGCAAATCCAACCAATTAGCTAAGATATACATTCATGGAATGAGGGTCAATCCATATACCAACATACATTTAAAATAGTACAAGGTTCAAAGAAGTAAATTAAAAGCATCAAGTTCAACCAGAGAAATCTCCCAAAAATTACATTAAGTCCTTGCTCTAGAAGAACATTGAAGCTATTTGTAACCCATGTAGATGTAGAGAAGTTTAGGAAACATCCAATTCATAATTGGAACCCAAAAGAAATAGTTCCTAAGCTGAGAGATAAAGAAAGAAGAAAGAAAAATAGTTTGTGACTACATCCCCTTGATTCTCCATCTTCTATGAACCCTAAAATTGAAGCTATATATTTATAAAGATGTGGGAACGATGCAACACTATAGGGTAGTACCACAACGCTCAAGAGCAACACCCAAATAAAAGTGTTACGGCGTCACAAGACAACGACATAACGCTATTGCAATATGGTATTGTTATTTTGACCACTTTTGCATCCAAAATTTTCTCAATGTCCTCATTTGCTGATTTTTTGTCTAAAAACTCGATAAATATTAAATACATAAGAACTAATAGGATTTAGGTCGAGAAAGATAGTTCTTTTAGGGATCTATCAAACACTCCCAACCTAAACTTTGCTAGTCCTTGAGCAATTGAGAACATAATCATAAGCAATCAATAGAAATAATTGCGTTAAAAATGACCTATGTCTCAATGCTAGATATGTCACAGAGTTTAAAAATGAGAAAACTAACACTGAGAGGTGAGTAACTCATTTTAATAAGTTAAAGACATGAACAGATATTTGTACATCACTTAGGTGAATATTAGTAAACCTTTTCAATCATGCTTTATTAATTAATTTTTCTATCACTCCACTTAAACTGTTTCATTTGTGTTGCATACCTTCCATCAACGGATTCCATTCCCTATCACTTAATGCATTACCATTTACATTCTCACAACATCACACTTCACTTCCATCACTCAACACATCACTTTCTCACTATCTCTTTTATTGCTTTCGAATAGTCTTTTTCTTTTACAAATAATCTTGAACGCATTGATTAAGCATTACCTACGTAAATATCATTCATCAAGTTCAACAGTAATCATTAGTTCCAAGTCCCTATGTTCGACCCTGGTACTTGCCAGGACATTCCACTTAAGCTTACACTTGGATTTAATTGGAGAAAGCTTGTATTCATTTAAGGACAATTGAATTGATCAATATAGTATACGCACAAGTTTATTTTCACAATATTATTACATTACTATCCATCATGCTGACACTATCTCATTAGTGGGGCCTTTCCAAGTGACAATAGAAATTTAAGCCAAATAATAAAACTCTAAGCATGCAAGACCTAAGTTCATCAGAAAAGTATCTAAAAATGCATGAGAGATAAGAAAATTTCTTATAACGGACTAAAAATCATGATTATGATCTTCAAACATCATCTCATACAAATCTATTATAAAGAAAATATGTCATCAACTCATTGTCATAATAAACCAAACAAATGAGCAAACAAGCAAATCAAGCACACAAAAATATAGTCCGAGCTCAAATGCTCAAGAACTCCAGGAGATCAGAGATATCCCACCTCCAACATAAAATGATACATTTTTCCCAATGTATCTTAATCTAAGCCCAAAGAGACAAAAGAGTCAAGAGAACAAAAAACTTCCTCTAATAACATTCACATGCACGAAATGGTGATAAGAAGGCTCACAACTTCATTTGATCTTCTTTCTCTTCTAGGATTAAGGAAAGGAACCTACAAAAGGAAAACAAGAAGCTAAGCTATGAAAGAAATGAAACAAAGCCGTAAAATTTTGATGTCTAACTACCTCCAGGAAATACAATTTTTTAACATTGATTGTTCGACATTGTTTTCCTGTCAAAGTACGTAAAAATTTTCATATTTCTTGGGTAATTTCTTCCTTGAATCCATGAAAATGCTTATAGAAAGTGAGCTTTTAAAGAATTTAGGGATCCAGAGATAGAATTATTTTTTCATCTTTTTGTTTTTGGAAAGTAAAATGCAGACACGAGTGACTCAACTGAAAATAAAGACTCGGACTTGTAAGGAAAAGACAAGAAATATTCAAAAATAAAATAGATGCCAGAAGATCCCTAGTTATTTTATTTTTGAATATTTCTTGTATTTTATTCACTAAAGTCTTTTATATATGAGATATTTTGTTGTATTAACCATAAACCAATAAACTAAGATCCCTAGTTATCGTTGTAACTTAAGCATGTATGTGATGCCATACAAGTGGATCGTGCTTTAAGTAATAACCTAAGTGGTCTGTAGTAGATAGATATAGGAGGGAAACCTTACCCTATTGATGCTACGAGTGTGGCCCACTTTGTAGATGTTACAAGTATTGTAAAGTACTACAAATGGTCTGATTCTGACCATTCATGTATTAGACATGTAAGTGGGGATGCTCTATACAAAAGAGTTTGTATAAGATCGGACCACAAAATGTTTAGTCTTGTAATATAACACTATTCATGACAGAGACTTTCATTTCACTAGGATGACCATAGGTAACATGACCTTAATCCTCAGTGTGTTGGGAACTTCTACCTATGAGGGCAGTTCTTTGATTTGTATGGGTGCGAGTGGCCAGATCACTGACTCAAACCTACCATTTTGGGGATTCGTCTGATTGTGGAGCTAGGAACTCAGCTACACAAGATGGAATTCACTCCTTCCCTGATAAAGGGATAAGTAGATAAATTACTCCCTTAATGGCTGATTCTAGGGTTGAACAATGTGATGCCACACCTTCTTATGGCCCGAGAAGGATTTACTTATAGTAGGACTATGATGTATTGTTCATTAGAGGAATTAGTGGTACTTAAAGAGTTAGATGTAATTACAGGGGCAAAATGATAAATTGGCCTGGCTATACTTACCAACGATTTGTGAAGGGTCATCGTATTATTGATTGGTTATATCCAATAGATACAAAATATATCTGTAGTGCGAAAAGTGCAGTTGTCGGTCTTTAGTGGAATTCCCGACAGTTAAAGGATGGTGGATATCGTGATTAAAGAGTTTAATCAGTTATTCATATCGTTGGAGCTTCAAGTTATAGGTCCATAAGGTCCCCTTGGTACCTCAATGGATTCATATTGAGAATCAGTTTTTGGGTTAGTTTGAAATGTTCAAATTAACAAGAGGAAATTTGATTATATATGATATAATTAAATTGCATGAATTATATAAGATATAATTGACTTAATGTATTGGATACATTAATTGAAGAAATTATTAAATATTCTAAGGGAGAAAAAGAACCATGGTTTATATATTGCATGAGGTGTGATACTAAAACTGTATCTTATGAATATATTGATTATATTTGTAATTAAATCAATTATGGGATAATTGGTTATCGTTTTTTTCTCCCATAAACAACTTAATGGGAAGTTGTGATCATTTATGGTAACTGATGGTTAAAATGAAAATCGTTTTCATTTTTACAAAGAGAGTTCATTAAGCGATTGTGAATCATGCGATCAAAAGCATTAGCTATACGATAGCTTGAGAGCATATACGATCGTGTAAAATTTTTCTATGCGATAGTAACTTATCTTCTAAATGATCGAGTACACTATCTATACGATAGATTAATACTATCTCCCACTTACTTGATCGTCTACATGATCTGCCTAAATCCTCCTATCCTCTACCAAAGTACCCTACTGCTGGTATCTGTTTTGTGTTCGAGGGTTGAGTGTGGATTGGTTCTTGTTCGAGGAGATCATTGAGGCTTGACGTTCGTGTTTGGTGAATGATTGTGCAGTAAGTTCAGGGAACGAGAAGAATAGTTCTTCAATGGTAAGTTCTCTTGAACCTTAGTATTTCCCTTTTGAAGCATGCTGTAATTTCATTTTTTGTATAACTATTACTATTAGATTGTAAATGTGTATGTTCTGTCACAATGGGATTTGGAACGATCTCGCTTCCGCTCATGGGTCTCTTTGTTAAGAGTTCCTTCACTCTAAACCAATAGAACTTCTCAAGAAACTCGACTTTTCAGTGGCATAGATGATGGGTGGCTCTAGTCAACACTCTAGTGTCAGAATGAAATCTACAAGTTGGACGACTGGTTCGTTCACAACTTGCAAAGGAGTTTGAATCTCCAGGTGAGACTCAAGAGGTTCCTATGGACACTGAGAAGAACAATTAGCAAGTTTAGAAATTTTAGACTCCAACAACATACCCTGGCCCAAAGTTTGAGGAATCAGCTACTCAACATGGTGGTCGATGGCGGTTACCTCACTGTTGCTCAACTCAATAGTCTTAGAGAATGGCTACAACAAGGGCTCGTCTCGCTTCCTAACTAATTCAGCAACTTGAGCAACAAGGTCACTCAAGCTCTAAAGGCCAAATCTAGCCCCAGAACTGGAATAGAGGCTATTCTACAGAAAGCTTGGAACTCTTACTGCTTATAGAGGGATTCCTAAGAACACTAATAAAAATTGTTAGAAATCTCCATAACCAATTCAGCCAAAGACATATTTGGATATGTCTTTGGTGGAGGAACATGTATCAACATTGAGACTAGGCTAGGCGACTCTCAAGAGGGACAAACATTGTGCATAAAGTAAGCTACAGTTGAGGACATGCTTCAGATCGATGACCTTGAAATGAACAAACTTGGCATGCATCCACATCTTGTAATTGCTTAGCAGACAAATCTCGAACAAGAGAGGTAAGCTTAGATAAACAACTACTAAGGTAACAAATTTCTCTTACCTCTTCTTCGTCTTATTGAGCTGCTTGCCTTATAAGAAGTAGATAATAAATATATCGATCATCATCTGCTATGACAAAAAAAAGTAGACATAACGAAAAAGAAAAATGTTTTAGGGCTTTAAAGTTTGCAAGACAAATTTACAAGGAAAAATTAATTGGCTCCTTGATAACGACGTCAATTTGAAGGATGGAAGAAAGGGTGTCGTAACCTCTTTCTACCAATCAAATAAAATTTATATTTCACCTATCAAGAACTTCAACTAACTAGTAGTATCATTAGCAAGAATGACGTCAAACAACAGGGAGCCTGAGATAGAATCTCTCTTAACTAAATTGGTCTATGAAAAGTAGTAAAAACGGGGGGTTTTGGTTTAGTTTGGTTTGACAGGAAAACTAAATGCAGAAATTTAAAGTGCGAAACGTAAGATAGATTAAGAGAGAGAGAGAGATAGCGAACACAAAATTACCTTCGCCAATTAAAAGATCGTTAGGTTATCTATGAATTAATTCATTGATTTATCATGCAATTGTTCATGGGTTATCTACCTCTCAAGCCTAATTGAATGTACAAAAATCCGAACAAACTCCCTAGGGAAAACCAACGCTATGTCGATTCCTAAATTAACTAAGTACTGTCACGCAAGCATATTTACTTAGTCAACCTCATTAAGCTCTTGGATTGACTAGAACATTAAGTTAAATTGATCAAATCTAACCTAACGCATTTCCATTCCTTAGGTTTCACTATCTTTTGTTACTGGGTGATCCTAGAATCGTAACCATCGAACCGTAGCTAAAACTAAAAACTATTTCTACTCAAATTAAGCATGCTTTATATGCAATTACGGACAACTACAATATGCATAGCATGGGTGAACGAACATAAAAATATTAATGATTGAGTTGTCAATTTAATCTACCAACATGCTTATTCTAGATATTCAAAAAAGGAAAGAAAAACAAGAACAAGTAGAAAAATCCAAAACATTCATCAAAATATCATAAAATCTATAGAAAATGTCCATCGAACCTTAAAATCGACGTTGAGCCTTCAATCCTTCTTCAAAACTTGAACCCAATGCCAAAAATATACAAATAAAAATCAAAATCTAAAGAAATCTCATGGGTTTTGGCCAAGAATGTCCAAAATCGAGCTTAGAGCTCTGAAATCAGCTTAACTCTCCTCTCCCTTTGACCTAAAAGTGAAAGAATCTATATATAGAAAACTGTGTAGTGTTGTAGCGTTGCAAACCCTTGTCAAAGCCCAGGGGATTGAGAGTGTAGTGTTGCTTTCATCCGTGCATGTGATGTCCGTCTGTCAAAGTCCAGAACGTCGTGGCACCACAGGACAGTGTCACGACGCTCAATGCATTTTATCTAAAGATAGACTCTTGGGAAAAGTGTCGAACATGACATTGCTATGTTGTTATGTTATGCCTTTAGGGGCATTTTGCTCATTTTTGCTCATTTGTAGCTCAGTTACTCTTTTTAGCTCCTAATTGCTCCAAATTAACTCAGAACAGTTTGTAATAGTCAATTCTGCCTCTTAGATGCTCGATACCTGTAAAACCATTAAATAAATACATAAAACCAAGTAACGACCTTGAATTAAGTGGAGTGAGATGACACATTTTCAGTGCTATCAATATGCTTATTTACATTATTATTATAATTCTCCCTTCTTTATTTGACACTACAAATAAAAATTAAGTGATTGTATGTGTTTCTATGATATTCAAGTGAGTTAAAACTTTTTCCTAAAAAAAAGTGAGCTAAAACTTCAATTTAGATCGGAATGCCATTTGTATTCACTTTCGATTATATTAAATTTAAATCGTATATACACAGTGACATATCCATAAATTTTATATAGGGCTACAATACATAAGTGTAATTTAAAATTGATTCTATAACTTCTGTCTCTACTGTTGTTTTCTTCTAAAATATCTATACAAATATTTACGATAAAAACATTAAGATTTATTACATAGATTTAAAAGTATAAAAGCTAAACATGATTAAGAAGAATTTGAAATTTATTGGTCAATGGTAAGATATGTATGTTTTGATGAATGACAGATTCTTTTTTTTTTTTTTTTTTCTATTTTAAAGAAGTAATATCACCACAAATGTCAAATTAGGACAAATGTCCCAGGAAACAACATTAGCTAACCAATCAGGTAAGGAGTAGAACGAAAGAAGGGAGAATGGAAGCAAACTTCGCTGTTTTGCCAGCAACAATATTATAGACAATAGGGTAAAATTCAAAGGAAATGGAAGCAAAATTAGATGCAACCTCCCTGACAAGTGACAAAGAAATTACTTCCTAACTTTAACATCGCAATATATATATAAATAAATATAAATATAATATGGGAATTTGAAAATTACGTAAAAAAAAAAAAGAGTAAATATTACCTTTTCAATAAAATATTTTTGAGGTTGAAAACTTCTCTAATTCTTTTGTAGTGCAACCTAAAATAATCTACTTTCTATTTTTATTTATTTTATTTTATTTTATTTTTAATTCTATTTCATATAGTTTTTGGCATGAATAAGTAACCTATGACAATGCTAGAAACCAAACTGATCCTGAGTTGCACGTATACCAAGCGCATCTCAATACCAACATTCCTCACCTACATTATATGTATATCATTCTCTCCCACGTACATGCATATATTCTCTCCCCCTATGCTTTAAGATCATTACTTATTTTTCCCTCTCTTTTTTCCTTTTCCCTCCCTCTCTTTTTTCCTTTTCCCTCCCTCTCTTTTCTCCTTCTAGCAGTATGAGTTACAAGCGAGAGGCGGATAGCATGGGGCGATCCAGTGACGGGACAACACTGGATAACAAGAACGACGATGGCGGATTCGAAGCTTACGAACGAAAATGATGGGTTCGGAGCAAATCAATGGTGACCACTACTACAAAAACTGTATTACTTGACGTTTGCAATTTTAAATTCTTGATGTTTTTTCAACAAACGTCAAGTAATAGGCGATTTTAAAGAAAAATGTCAAGAATTTTTTAAAAAATGTGGAGGTTGTGCAATTTTCTAGATTGTTTTCACACTAACACACTACTTGATGGTTTAAAAATGTCAAGCTTAATCTATGTTTTCTTGTCAGATCGTAAATGTCAAGAATTATTAAGTAAATAGAAACTGACTCTTATTTTTTTTTCTAATTTTCCGTAGTTCACTAACGTTTCAATACCCTCCTTACCTCATACGATCTCCACAAACGCCGAAACCCTCACGTAAAGCCCTTCCGTCGAAATCCCTCACATTTCCGTCAAAATTGTTCACTCCCTCCATCAACATGCAAATCCATGACTCCCATTGCATTCGTCTTTGCGAGTCTCCAACGAACACAACTCGCTTCCCTTGCAACATCTCCAACACTGAAGGATTTTGTCAATGAGCAATATGAGAAGGCAGGGAATTATCCAAACTTGGTTCAAACATGAGTGCAGGTTTGTTCTTGCTTTGCCATTGTTGAAATTTTTATGTACCATTATTCTTTAATCTCTTTACTATGATATTTGTGTCTCTTTTTTTTTTTTTCTGTGATGATTTAAAGTGGTTTAGGAGGAAACTTATGATTTGTTGTTACATTATTTCTATTTTAACTTCTAATTCAATAATAGTTCCATTTATTATTTATTTAGGATATTAGACTTTTGTTTTTACTCCTAATTGTTTTAGTGTATCTTATTGCTAAATTCATTTGGTTTCCCGAGTTTCAAATTAGGAATGTTTGTTTGGGCATGACTGTTAGTTTTTTATTTAACTTCCTTAAAAGCTTAATACAAATAACATTTATTAGAATCTACTCATCATATTTATGTAAGTTGGTGAAATTTTAAATTATGGTTTTGTCCATTATGCTAATATTTTCCATGATAATATTTTGTTTAAAAACGTTGTTTCAAATTCTGTTTGATACAAGTGTGTATATGACTTGAGAGAGAAAAATCTATATGGAAAGGAAAATCAAACGAGGGAGAGATTGATTGTTTCCAAATTGATAGATTGTTTCACTAGTAAATTTATAATGTCTTGAGGATTGAGACATTATTGCTTAATCCTACTTGATAAAATTGTTGGTTATTGAATCTTGAAATCCGTTTTCACTTTTTGAGCAAAAATTGTTCGAAGGGTTCTTTCGAATGTTGTTTCTTCTCTTGTGAAGAGATTGTGATCAATGAAACCTAGCGCCAAAACTGGTATTGATCTTCGTTGATTCATGTTTTATTGTTGGTTTTTTGTTCTAGGATTTCGTTTGAGTTTTGAGGATGGCTTGGGTAATTTTTGTTTGAAAGTTTCAATTGAAATTAATGACCTATTACAATTTGCCTCTCTTATTCGTTCATTCCTTCTCCCTAATGAGTTCAAGTATGAAATCTCAATTAGAGTTTCTTCAGTAGGGTTAGCATGATATGCACTTCTACTAAGATTATTTATAAATTTATAGGCTTGTTATTGTATATTTAAGATTAGATTTTTTCTAAAAAAATAAAATCTATGACCCACAATGAATAATATACAATTGTTGAGATGAAAAATTTAAAATATTGGATGGGGGATAAGTTTTTATAAGGCTGCTATCCCAAAAAGTTGTATTTTCTGTCTCCATGATTAAGTACAACTTGTGAATTTTGTGAGACAAATTGATCGTTTCATTTTGTTGTTTGGAGGCCATTGGAGGCCACTGGATGTTTGGTTTTAATAAAAAAAAACTCTTGTTGATTTGAAGAGGGACAAGCCGCAAGCCAATATTTGGTGAGTTTTCTTCTTAATTATCATTTTGGAACAAAAGAAATGGGCTTGATGAGGTTGAGCATAGCTCTAATTTGAATGGGATTTGGAAATTGTGGTCTCATTTGAAATTTTGTTTTGGTGTCGTTGCTAATTATTATGTGAATATGAAATTTTCCTTAAATTTTTTGTTGTTGTTTTGTTATTGGAACAATCCTTTGCTTAGTTTGGTATCTAAATGTGATGTTGGTTAAGGTGGCTTCATGGTTGATCTATTAGTAAAGGTTATTGTTGGTTAATTGAAACAATTTTTCCAAGTTTTTCTCATTTATTTTTGCTGGTATTTGTGTTGAACATGGGGCATATAGCTACTGTTTTTGGCTGATATAGGGCTTAGATGGATCAATTTATAGAGATTAATGGTTGATTAATTAGTTGGTATCTTCCTTTCTAGTATTTTTTGGACATCAACCAATAAGATTCGAAGCTTTCTCATAAAGATTCTTGCAAAATCAACCAATCAATTATAGAACCAAACACTAGATACACAGTTAAAATAATTTAAAGTAGTGTATCAAGTCTTCTTCTTAATGTTTATGATTTCACTTCAAATCATGCAGATTGGACGAAGCTTAATTTTGGAGTCGTCAAATGATTTGAGGATTACTGGATTTGCCTTGTCGTTTGGACGAATGGTTGGAAGGTGTTGGATGCCGTTGAATAGGTGATTCACTTTGGCAAATCCATGACCAACTTGATGGGATAATCAAAGACTATCGATACTAGTTTTAATATTTTTCTGGATTTGGTTTACGGTAGTGTTTGAACATTACTCTTTGTAATCATCATTCATCAAATTTCATATGGTGGAGAAGAACTTGATTTTCTTTGTCGTTAAATTGGTAAGAATTTAGTTTTCTTTGTTATTGACATAAAATTGTAAATATATATTATTTGTTTATATGGTTGACAAAATTGGAAATGTCATTTATTTAGTTGATGAATATTGTTTGTCTTATATATATCAATGTGGTTGTTGGACCTCAAAACATGAGAAATTATATAAGTATTTTCTAATAGTACAATTTAAAAAAAAAAAAAAATACATACAAACTTGACAAGCAAAATGTATCAAGATTCATTGAATTGTCAGTTTTTGGATGTCGAGAAGAAATTATATTTGACAAGTAAAAACTGTCGTATTGTGAAAACCTTGATCTATAATAAATGACAAGAATGTAGATACTTGACACTTAAAATAAGTCAAGAGATCTCATATACTTGACAGTTATAACGTATAAAGTAAATTACAACTTGACGCTTTTAGGTAGTCAAAAAAGTTATCTTATTCTTGACACTGGATTACTTGACATTTTTAAAAACGTCATGTAACACTAATACTTGACAGCAAAAAAAGTCAAGTAATACAGTTTTTGTAGTAGTGGATGACGGACTCGAAGCAAATGAACGACGATAGTGGACTCAGAATAAATGAACGACGACAGCGAACTCAGAGCAGACGAACGACAGGCCCGATTCAACTTTTAGTTTTATTTTTTCCAATTTTTATATATACTGTGATATATATGTACTTTTTTTAGCTTCTATAGGAAATTTTATATACACTACGGTATATGTATTCGTTTATTTGATATAAACTAGAGTGTTTTTTTAGTTAGAATTAATTTATTATGATATATATATATATTGTGGTGTAAATGAAATTTATGTAGATTTATATATTGTGATATATTTCATATATTGGTTTATAAGATATATTTAAAGTAACCATTAATTCATAAGAAAAAAGCCCAATAAGTTGATACCTGAAAATCAATGTAAATAGAAAATAAAATTTCATTAAATGATTTTTTTCTAAATTGGAAAATGGAAAAAAATTACAATAAATGTATTTCCTCTCTCCAATTGATAAATGAGAAAATTTATATTAAATGCATTTTTTTCTCTATAATAAATGAATTTCCTCTCCCATCATTAAAGTAGTTTCGAAAATAGAAAAATATATAAAAATCGGATATAAATAAATGAAAAAAGGTATAATTATCCAAAATCAACCCTAAAAATCATATTTGAAAAACATTCAAATTTCAAGACATTTATGAAATATAGGATTTTTTTTTAGATCTTTTATGTAGAAACTCTTTTACTTATATATATTAGTAATTCTTACTTCTAAATTATATTAAAAATAAAAAAAAATAAAAAAACGATAATTTGAGGAGCATGTACCATTAGCCTCTACGTGGATCCTTCGCTGTATGGTATGTACACTTGCCAAAAACTATATATTTTTGCTTATTATCGCAACAAAAAGGTTAGTAAAATATTTATGACTTTTCCTTTTTTAAATGCATTTTCATTTGTAATTTTTACTTGCATTTAATAGATAAGTGGATTTCACTAAAATCTTTTTGCCACGAAAAATGTTTTGTCACATCAAAAAGTTTGTAGGATTTTTTAGGGAGAAATTAAGCATTTGTTTGGTTACAATTCATATTCTATTTTGTGTTTTTCAAATTTACTATATTAAATAAATATATATTTGACAAACAACTCAAAATCTATTTCTAAAAATTGCTTTCGGGTTTTATGATCTAAACAGTAAAAATTCTGAAAAAATTAACAACATTTTTCGACTCCTTGCCTTTCTCAATGGCTTCTCCATCAACAGCAGCTGTTGAATAAAGATAAAAATATTTAAAATTACAGTATGTCATGTTATAAATTCAATTTATTTTTTAAATGAAAATATGTATTATGTAATATATTATAAAGGTTAAATTATAAATTTGGTCTATGTGGTTTGAAAAAAGTTAGAATTTAGTGTTTATGGTTTGATAAAAACCTCATAAATAGTCTATATAATTTGATAAAATTCTTATACATAGTCGGTACTATAGGGACTAGGAGTGTTCTATCAAACAATAGGGACTAAATTTTAACTTTCTCCAAAGTCCAAACCCTAGAGACCAAATTGCAATTTAACCTGTTATAAATTATATAACATTACAAAATAATAATTATACAAACTTTTTTTAACATAAAATATATTCATAAATAAATAATAATAGTTTATTGTCAAATAATATTTAGTGAGTAACAACAACTAGTTCTATGATTATAAATTAATAACAAATACATTTTAAATAATTATTTATAAGACTATTTTTAAATAAAAGAAAATGAACCAAATTATTTACAAATATAGCAAAATATCACTAGCTATCAGCGATAGGCCGCGATAGACATTTATTAGTGTCTAATGGATGTCTATTGCGGTTTACCGCTCTCTAATAAACGTCTATCGTAGTCTATCGCGGTCTATCACCGATAAATAGTGACATTTCATTATACTTTAAAATATTTCTAGTAGTTTTACCATTTAAAGTAATCATCATATTTATATCAAAATCTAGTTTTTAAATTTGTTACCAAACACATGTCTAAAAAATTTAAATACAACTTTATTTTTATTGAATTCCTTATATTAAAATTTATGTTTTCAAATTCCTTATCTAATAGCTGATACATACACAAATATTATTATTATTAGCCAACATCAATAATTATTTTATATTGACTTCCATTAAAATTTAGAACTTAGATTGCATAACATACTACATACGATTCAAACTCATTAAAATTGAAAGTGAAACATCTCTTCATTAATTATCTAACTATGTGTGACATTGATGTTTAAGTTGACTATAGCATCTCCATGTTTTCCTTCAACTGAACCTAATATGTATCTATTCATAATTTGATTGTTTTGGCTTATTTGTTAGACAGCCAAAATTGACCCTTCAAAATCCCAAAATAATATATTCATAAAGAAGTTTTATCACAAAAAATTTCTCCACTTTAGTATTGTACTTAGATATCAACCCAAATATTATATAATGAAAAGGGTAATTATAATTGGTAGCATTTTTAGGAATAATTACCAAGTGTATGATATCATTTAAAAAAATTTACAAATATAGACAAATCTATCAGTGATAGACTTCTATTATTGATAGACTCCTAAATCTATCAGTGATAGCCTTCTATCGTTGATAGACTCTTACAAGTGATATGGTCTATCATGGATAGACTCCTACCAATAATATGGTCTATCACTACTATTTAAATTTGGTCATATTTGTAATTTTTTTTTACATTATGTTATATCTACTAATACTTTTGGTTAATATTTATATTTGCAACTATCTCTAATGAAAACTAAACTTAGTATTTGATTGTTTATTATAAAAGCCCTTTTTACAACAAATATTATTAATCTAATCCATCTTAACTTTTTTGTATCATCAAATACTATTTATTTTCAATGGTACCAATACAAATATTTATTAACTAAATCTTAAAGTTTGTGTATAATAATAATTTAAATAAATCATAATATAGATAAACTTATAAAGAAGATAGGACAACACACATGATGTTATGTCGTGAAATATAACAAAGTTTGAAAGAGAGGATTATTTAAATTATAAAAATTTCAATTAAATAAAAACTTTATTTCAAGAATAGGGAAATAAATATGTTCTTGAAATATTAAAATTAAAGTATTGAAAATGGTGAGGCCAAAAGGATAAATTATCCATGCAATTGATTTGATTGGGACAAAAGTGTATTGATTAATGGTAGGTTGAATTGATTGGAGGGGTTAAATCATGGGAGCACAAATTGTAAAATGGGTCCAAACTAAAAGCAACAATATGTTTTCGTGGCATTGATGATGATAGATATTTTGGACATTAATTATATTCATTGAATCATTTATTCTCCCACTCCTGATGATTAAGATTCATTTCGGGGATATTCGTAGATTGGGTTAGATTGCGTGGAACAGTTTTTCAATCTAACCTAATTATTCGGATTGTTAATTTCTTCGATCTAAATAATTTAGGTTGAGTTGTTTAGGTTAATCAGATTATTTATTGAATTTTTGTTGTAAAAAAAAATGTTAATACGTAAAAATTTGATTTAATTGTTTTGATATATTGATCCTAAACCCTAATTACGATTAACAACTCAATTTCAATTTATATAATGATTTTTTTCTTTTTAAAGTACTAAAAATTATTTTTAGGAGTGGTTGGACAATAAATTAGACAAAAAACAATAAAACTTAAATAAATACATGTATATATAATTGTATCATAAATTTAAAAAACATACATTTTAAAGTTAATAATAAATTCGGGTTGGTTCGGATTAGTTTGAGTTATTTTAGATCAACCCATAAACCAATCTAATTAATAAAATTTTCATTTATTTGAACACAATTTAATACAAATGAGTTGATAACTCAATCCAAACTGTATAAGTTAGATTGAATTGATCAATTTTTACAGGATATTGAATATTTTTAACGTTCCTAATTCATTTATTCTTTTATAAGATATATTAATGTTTGGGTAAAAAACAAACATTTTATGATCTTAAACTTTTAAGAATATCATTATTAATTTCAAATTAATATTAGTATTATCTTTAAAATAATATATAAATTTTTACGAGTGAACCAATCTAATTTCTTTTAATTATGATTTTGTTTGAAAGTGGTTCTTACATAACTTTCACACTTTGATGAAAGAAAAAAAAAATTCTTTAATAAATGCAAAGAATTTTAACGTAATACTTAAAAAAACAAAATACTCAAATCATAGGGATGGCAATAACTTCATTTAAATGAGTGAATTTTCATTTAGTTGTCTTCCTCTAATTTTCTTTACTTATTCAGAGTAATTATTTGATTTGGTTTTTTTAGTAGGATTTCGATAAAAGAATATTTTTACTTAGGTGGTCATTTTAATTTAGTTGTTTTTAAATGGAATAAGTAAATATCATTATAAATTACTAAAGATGTTATAAATTGATACAATTCTAATTTTTACACATCTTTCCTACTTTAAGAAGGTAGTTGATTTTTCTTAATTTTTTTCTAGAAATTAATACGTCACAAATACAAGATTAAAAATTCAAATTAAAATGGCTTAGAAATACAAATGAATTACAATTCGAAAATTACTTTAAGCTAACAAATAAAATCCCTCTAATGTTTTGATAATGTTGTAAGAACTTATTATCATAGGAATGTTAATTATATGTTCTTACATGTTATAGAAAAATACTTGAGTGCATCCCAAAGTTGTACTCATCTTTGTGCAGTTCATGAAGTGCCAAATTATAATTTAACACATGGTAAATTTTTTAATATATATATATCCCTTTGTGATTGGAAGAGATGAAAGATATGTGTACGATATGGGTTACACTGAAGCATTACTTAATATTAAATTGATTTTGAATAATTAAAAACATGTTCAAAAGTGACATTAACAATTTAAAATCATTTCAAAACATGTCAATACTTTTATCGAACTCTTCAATTTATGGATACAATGTTGGATATATCAACTTATCGACCAATATTTCTATTCTTGCTTTAATATCAATTATCAATTTGATATTTATATATGGACTCAATTATGGAAACTTTACATACAATGATGGTTTCCATCGTAGCGGAAAAAAAATTCAAACCATTCTCAAATTTTAATAACAAATTAACAGAGAAATAAAAATCTAGAAACCCTTACTCTCGGTTCTGGAGGGCTTCACCAACATTTGGGATCTACGATCTTGATTCCTCTACTGTAAATGAAACCAGTGATCTCCAAAGATGGGGTCCTTGGAGGGAATTTTTTAAAGATCTTAAGGAGACTAGAAGGAGAGAGGGAAAAAAAGTTCCTTCATATTTTTTCTGTGATGTTGGGAGAACTCAGAGGAAGTTTGGAGAAGATCTCTCTCACCCCATATAACTCTCCACGTTGGGGATATTGTTGTAATATATATATATATATATATATATATATATATATATAAATTCATTATTTATTTAATTAATAATTTAAATCAAAATTTAATTTGTTAAAATAAATCAAATAACTATTAATTAATCAAATTAACTAACAGTAATGAAATATCTCATATATTAATTAAATGAATCATATTCTAATACATCCCTTTCTCATAACTTATAAGTTTTAATTCAATTAGTTTAATTACATCAAGTTTAATTCAATTTAATTTATTAATTAATTAATTAATTCTCTAATTAATTAATCCCTAAATTAAATAATACATATTTAATTTGATCTTATAATTGAATCACATTCAATTATTTTTCTCTCACATTACCTATAGTTTTAATGTGCATCTAATGCGCATTAATTTTAACCTATAGTTTTAATATGAATTCTATTCATATTAAATTTAATATTTAGACTCCTTCAAATATTTAATTCTCTCATAAATTAATTCTGAATCAAATTCAAAATAAATTTATATTACAAAGTTTAATTAAAATATAAACTTTATATTATAATGTACCATCATACATTATATTATTTTCCTTAGTAAATTTGAACGTTTCAAATTACTTTAATTACCTCAATACCTTTATGAGCTACCAATGGGACCTAGTGGACCTATAAATCAGAAGCTCCATCGATATGAGAGCAATTGGCTAAACGCATTAACCAAGTTAATCAATATTTGTTAACTATGGGTACACTCCACTATAAACCCATAGTTGTACTCTTTTTACTGCAGATATATTTCTATGTCTACGGATATTAACCAATAACAATAAGTTAGTCTTTCATGAGTGATTATAACACCAACTGGGCCAAATTACCGTTTTACCTCTAGGTTACCTCTACATCCTTAAGTATCAGTGCTCCTCTATATATTTTTTATTGTCCAACCATCAAACAGAAATCTCTCTTGGGCCAGTGAGAGGGTAGGACCCTTTACTTAAGACCCGTATTAGAATACTGATTCTTGAAAGTTTTTATTAACGTAATGAGTTGGTTCAATCTTTTGAAATAGAAATTAGACGATGAATAAACTCTTTATTAAACGTTAAGAGAAAAACAGAGACTAGACGATCGTTTACAAAACTCTATACGATCACTTAAAGGTTCTACAGGATTATTGAGTAACACTAGACGATTGCCCCCAAAACACTCCCCGATCGCTTACAAGGTACTACACGATCGCTTACAAAACATTACACGATCACTTACCAAATACTATACGATCGCCTACCAAATGCTATACGATCGCTGAGCTCTGCTGCACGACCGCTTAGTAGAAGTAGACGATGCACGACACACTACGATGAACTCTCCACGATAGAGACTTCCGAACTCCCACTCTCGAGAGCCCTCCTTCCTTCTTCCTGATATTCATACTTCCTTCCCTCCCTTCCAGTTTCTTCCTTCTTTTTATACCTCAACTTCTCCCAACAGCATTGACAATAATCCTTAACCGATTCAACTGCCAACATCCCTTTTGCTCTTTTATTCTTTCTTTTTTGATATTGCAACATAATTGGAGACCTATCATTACCTCCCCCCTCCACTTTTACCTTGTCCTCAAGGTAAAGTTCTATCTGTCCAACTACCTTTTTTACAGTTTTTTTCATTTTCTCTTGAGCCACCGTCAAATGCTTCTAAAATACTCGCACGGCCTCATCCCATTTCTTCATCATACATTTCAGACTAACCCCTGTCTTTGCCAGACTTGGATTCTCTTGCAAAGTAATCTTCCGACCCTCATGAACAAATAACATTGTTAGGTTTTGCCAATCGACCTCTGTTTTCCCCAAAGAGTGTAGCCATTTCATCCCCAAAATCACGTCAACACTTTCCAACTCCAATGGTATGAAATTGTCACACACTTTCTAATCTCCCAGCCTCATTTCCACATTTTTGCATACCTTTTTTTCTCACAGAGCAGTTCCAGAAACCAAAACTATTTCGTAATTGGTCGTGGTTGTGATGTTCAACTATAGATGATTCGAAAGACCTTCTGATTTAAAGTTAGGTGTAGCTCTACAGTCTATTAACACCACTACCGATTCTCCTTTGATATCCCCTTTAATCTTCATTGTTCGTGGGTTCATCAATCCCACAACTGAGTTCATAAACAGTTCAGCAATAGATGAAATTTCCTAACTTAGTGTCAGCATACGCAATTCTATTGTCTCTTCTCTTACTTCGTCATCTTCATGCAACTTCCACTCCTCACCGAACACCTGCACCACAAGCAATCTCAATTTTCTCAACTCTTGCCCTTTGCACCGATGTCCAACAGTGTACTTTTCATCGCACTAGAAATAGAGCCATTTTTCTCTCTTCGACTGAAATTCAACATCTGTTAATCTTTTTGTCATAATTTCTCTCCGGTTATCATTATTTGATGTTCCTCGCAAGGTGATGGTCCTCATCGAAAATGACACTCTGGTCTTCTCTCCCTCTTTCGGTTCACTTCCGCTTACTGATTTACTCACATTTTCAATATTGAGTTTTGAAGAGTTCAAATATCGGAACTTACCTCCATATGTTCGTGCTTGTCCCGCTTCGATCCGTGCATTTTCTCTATCTTCAACACGCTATGCCAGCGACATCATTTGCGTTAACCCGGTAGTATCCAAACATTCAAGTTTTGCTTTTATCTATGGTGCCAAACCGTTCATGAATGTATCCTCAAGAACTTCGTTCGGCAGATGCAATAGAAACGCTATTAACTTATCGAACGATATGCCTCCACCATCATTTCTTGTTTAATAGCTAAAAATCTTCCACAGATCGATCCCTCTCTTAAAGATTATAATCACACTAACATCCTTTTATTCAATTCTTCCCAGTCTTTGAATGGCTATCTACCTTCCTTCTACCGGTACCAATCTAATGCGGCACCGTCAAAACTCACAACCGTCACCATCATCTTTTCAGATTCAGTCAACTTATGAATTTGAAAATAGCGGTCTACTCTGAATAACCACGCATCTGGATCGCTTCCGCTAAACACCGGCATTTCTACTTTCTTGAATTTGCTTTAGTCGCAAATCGCATCTTCTCCGGTGGCTTTCACCGAACTATTTGCTTCGCACACATTATGAGTAATCGATTTTTCTGCTTCTTTCGTCAATTTTTCCTTTCCCTTGGCCATTTTCCGTAACATAAGAAATGAACATTTGTTGATGTTTCTCTGCCTGCAATCCCAAACTCTCAATGCTCTTCGCTAACGATGCCAAATTCTTCTCTATGGTTGGCAATTTCTATATTTCAACTCGGAATCCCAAGATCTCTTGTTCTAGTAATTCCAGTTTCTCCTCAAAATGTTTCTGAACCATGCTACTCAGGTGATTGCTCTGATACCCATTTGTTAGGATACTTATTTTGAAAGTCTTTATTAATGTAACGAGTTAGTTCAATCTTCCGGAATAGAAATTAGATGATGAACAAACTCTTTATTAAATGATAAGAGACAAACAGAGGCTAGAAGATTACTTAACAACTCCAAACGATCGTTTACAAAACTCTATACGATTGCTTAAAGGCTTTACACGATCGCTGAGTAACACTAGACGATCGCCCACAAAACACCCCACGATCACTTACAAGGTACTACACGATCACTTACAAAATATTACACGATCACTTACCAAATGCTATATGATCGCCTACCAAATGGTACAGATCGCTGAGCTCTGCTACACGATTACTTATTAGAAGTAGACGATGCGCGACACACTTCGATGAACTCTCCACGATAGAGACTTCCGAACTCCCACTCTCAAGAGCCCTCCTTCCTTCCTCCTGATATTCAGACTTCCCTCCCTCCCTTCTGGTTATTTCCTTCTTCTTAAACCTCAACTTCTCCCAACAACATTGACAATAATCCTTAACCGATTCAACTGCCGACTTTCCTTTTTCTCTTTTATTCTTTCTTTTATGATATTGCAACATAGTTGGAGACATATCAACCCGAATGTTGGGTTTTATGCCCTAAAACTCATAGATAGTAAATATAACATTTGACCAATCATTAATAAAGTGTTAATAATGTTTATTACAATAAATAGTTATTGCTTATTATATATTTATTTTTCCTAGAACCCTATTCCAATAAACTTTCATCATAGATTGCTGTATGAGTCTTGAATTGTATGTGGAGACATATGGGGATCACTGTTCAAGATACACCCTAAAGGGTCTATACTATATGGATAAGGTTGGATACCTTATCTTGGTAATACTATGAATACGACTCACTTTGTATTTGATACAAATGCAATGATCCAATGTGTTTTTGTAGGGGACATACAAGTGGAGGTATCCTATACAATGAATTTTGATAAGATTGGACCACAAAATAGTAACCTCTAGATATAACTCCATTGACTAGTTAGGTTTCTATTTCACTAGGATGATCTAGGCAACTTAGTCTCAATCTTGAGTGGATTATGGACTCCTACTCACAATGGATTGTCCTTTGACTTGTATGAGTGAGAGTGGCCAATTCGCCGACTCAATAAGCCTACCATTTTGGGGAAAAGACTGAGTGGGGAGTTGGGAACATAATTTCAATAGATGGAATTCACTCCTTCCCGACTTTAAGGGTAAGTAGATAAGTGTTCCTATAAGTGGTGTCTTCTAGACTTGTACAAAGGTCCCTGCCCTCTCACTAGCCTAGAGGGGTTTTTATTCTATGGTTTGACCATAAACAGGATGTTCATTAGAGGAGCACTGATACTTAATAATGTAGAAGTAACCTAGGGGTAAAACGGTAATTTGACCCAAATAATGTTACGAACACTCATGAATGACTAATTTGCTGTTATTAGTCAATATCCGTGGACATATAAATATATATGCAATGAGAATAGTACAACTGTGGGTCTATAGTAGAGTGTAACCACAGTTAACGAATATTAATTAACTTGGTTAATGAGTTTAGTTAATTAATCTCATATCGTTAGAACTTCTGATTTATAGATCCCATTGGTAGCACATAAAGGGTATTGAGGTAATTAAAGTAATTTGAAATGAACGAATTTACTGAGGAAAAGAATATAATGTATGGTGATACATTATAATATAAAGTTTATATTTTAATTAAACTTTATAATATAAAGTTTATGTTTTAATTAAACTTTATAATATAACTTTATTTTTAATTTGATTCAAAAATTAATTTAATTGGAGAATTAAATATTTGATGGAATTCAAATATTAAATTTAATATGAATAGAATTAATATTAAAACTATAGGTTAAAATTAATGTGCATTAGATACACATTAAAACTGTAGGTAATATGAGAGAAAAATTATCGAATATGATTCAATTATAAGGTTAAATTAAATATGCAATACATATTTAATTTAATAATTAGTTAATTGGAGAATTAATTAATTAAATTAATTTAATTTCATTAATTAATTGAATTAAAATTATAGGTTATGGGAGAGAGATATATTAGAATATGATTCTAATGCAGATTTAATTAAATATGAGATATTTAATTATTATTAATTAATAATTATTTTAATAAATTAGATTTGATTTAATTTATTAATTAAGTAAATAGTGAACTTATAAATAAATATATATATTAATTATAATAAACTCCCCAACGTAGGGAGTTATATGGAACTGAGAGAGAGATCTTATATATTTCTACTTGACCTAGATTATACTGTATATATGTCTCGTAGACCTAGACTCTCTAGATGACTCTCGAACACTTTAGTTGAGAGAGCTTTTGTAAATGGATCAACGATGTTGTGCTTTGAAGTGATCTTGATAATGATCACATCTCCTTGTTGCACAATCTCCTGTATCAAGTGATACTTCATCTCTATGTGCTTTCCTCGTTTATGGCTGCGAGGTTCCTTTGAGTTGGTTACTGCCCCATTGTTATCACAATATAATTGAAGAAACTCTTATCAAAGAGAACCCATGAGCGGAAGCAAGATCGTTCCAAAAACATTGTGACAGAATTACAAGCATTCATAAACATACAAACCAGTTATGCATATTCTAACAAATTATGACATGCTTTAGTAAACAAATACAAGAGGAGGAGAGACACACCTTTAAAGAACGTTTATTCTAACTTTCTCTCGCTCTCGTGGAGTCTAGAACAGAAACCTCTTGCTGTCGCTTAGAACGCCAACCCAATCGTCTAGTGAATCATCTGGTCAACCACAAACAAACTTCTCCATAAACAGGCAACCTTTCTGACACTATCACTTAGTGACCTTGGTATTCTCTGAGTGAGAATCCAGGAGGTGTGGGCTTTGTTGGATTTGGTAGAGGGAAGGAGGAAATAACAATCACGCTATACGTCGAAACAAGTGGGAGAAGGATATTGTCTATCTTATAGACTGTGGTGCTTGATCGTTTAGTAAAGGTACACGATCGTTTAGTAAAATAGGTTTGATCGTTTAGAAAAACTCGCTAGCCACCCGATCGTTTAGTAAAATGCTACACGATAGTTTAGATAATGGTGTTGTACACGATCGTGAGCTAAATAGTTTGCTGTTTAGTAAAGGTATACGATAGTTTAGTAAAGGCTGTCGTACAGTCTCTCGTGAGCTAGACAGTTTGCTGTGTACTCAAAGATGCGATTCTGCGATTCTTTTTCAAAGAATGAAAACATTTTTCATTTTGTTCTTCAGTTATGAAAATTGAATACAACCTCCCACTTTCACGCATGGTTAAGGAGAAACCACCAACAATTATCTTATAATTGTTTTAATTATAAATAAATATAATAACTAACTTATTATATTATATTTATAACCTATAGTTTTAATATCACATCATATGTAACATTTAAAATATAGTGTTTTTCTCCTTTACTTGATATAAATCATATTTATATCATTTTCCTCCAATTAATGTATCTCATACATCATGTCAACTATATCATATATAATTGAATCAATTTGATCATATCATATATAATCAAACTCCCTCTTGTCAATTTTAACACTTCAAATTGACCCAAAAACTGATTCTCATCTTGAATACATTGAGCTACCAAGGGAACCTTATAGACCTGTAGCTTGAAGCTCCAACAGTGCGTGAATAGCTGACTAACCTCTTTAGTCACGAGATCCACCATCCGTTAACTATTGGACACTCCACTAAAAATCAACATTTGCACTCTTCTCACCATAGATATATTTCTGTGTCCATCAGATATAACTAGTCAACAGTACAATAACTCTTCAAAGATGCTCATAAGTACAGCTGGGCGAATTTACTATTTTGCCCTTGTAGTTACATCTAACTCCTTAAGTACCACTGATCCCTCTAATGAACAATACATCATAGCCCTACTATGAGTGGACACCTCTCGGGCCATGGGAAGGTGTGTGGCGCCACATCGTTCAAGTCCCAGAATCAACCCTTAAGGGAGCAATCTATCTACTTACCCATGCTTCAGGGAAGAAGTGAATTTCATCTTGTGTAGTTGAGTTCCCAGCTTCCCAATCTGACGAATCCCAAAAGTGGTAAGTTTGAGTCGACAATCTAGTCACTCACACCCATGCAAATCAAAGAACCTCCCTCAAAGGTAGGAGTTCTCAGTTCACTCAGGATTAAGGTCATGTTACCTATGGTCATCCAAGATAAGTAAAGTCTCTATCATGAACGACGTTATATAACAAGACTATACACTTTGTGGTTCGGTCTTATACAAACTCCTTTGTGTAGGACACCCCTACTCTCATGTCTTCACATGAATAATAAGGATATACCATCTATAGCACGTAACAACACTTGTAACAATCTACAAAGCCAGTCACATTTATAGTGTCACCAGGATAAGGTTCCCCTCCTATATCCATATACTATAGACCATTTTGGTTATCACTTAAGACATAATCCACTTTTATGTCTTCACATGCATTCTTAAGTTACAATGAAAACCAGGGATCTTAGACAACAGTGAAGAAAATATCTCATATTATTACATCACAAGTATTTATTCATATAGGTATTTACAAACTACAGAACCCTACAAGAGTTTAGAGCATCATCCCCAACAATCTCCCACTTGTCCTAAAGCGAGTCGGGTGTACATAAAAACAAGTACAAATCAATAAACTAGGGCACTAAGACCCAGTACAAAAATCTCCCATTTTCCTTAGTCCAGCCGCGGTTGATCTCGTAGACCCATGCTCTGAAGGTGACCCTAAAAAACTATAGTTATGAGAGCCTTCATAAATGGGTCAGCAATGTTGTGCTCCGAAGCGATCTTCATGACTATCACGTCCTCTCGACGCACTATCTCGCGAATGAGATGATACTTCTGCTCTATATGTTTATTGCGCTTGTGACTCCTGGGATCCCTGGAGTTCACCACAACACCACTATTATCACAATAGAGGGTGGTGGGCCTAGACATGTCTGTAACAACTTCTAGATCAGTCAGGAACTTCCTAAGCCAAACGGCCTCCTTAACAGCTTCACAAGCCGCTACATACTCGACCTCCATTATGGAGTCAGCGATACTCCACTGCTTAGTGCTTTGCCATACTACATCTCCTCCGTTAAGAGTGAATACAGAGCCTAAAGTGGATTTCCGAGAATCCTTATCAGTCTGAAAGTCAGAGTCCGTGTATCCACTAAGGATAAAATCCTTAGATCCATACACGAGCATGTAGTCCCTCGTTCACCGAAGATACTTGAGGATGTTCTTGACGGCGGTCCAATGACCCTGTCCTAGATTAGACTGATATCTACTGACTATCCCCACAGCATAGCAGATGTTTGATCTAGTACACAACATCGCCTACATCAAATTGCTAACGGTAGATGCATAGGGGAACCGTCTCATCTCCTCAACCTTTTGAGGTGTCTTTGGACACATGTCCTTAGACAATGTAACTCCATGCCTGAAAGGAAATATGCCCCTTTTGGAGTTCTACATCGAGTACTTGAGCAACATTTTGTCAATGTACGATGCCTGAGACAGTGCTAGCACTTTATTCTTCCGATCCCGAAAGATTAGAATACCAAAAACAAACTGAGCCTCTTCCAAATATTTCAATTGGAATTGGGTCACTAGCCAGTACTTAACTGATGTCAGTAGACCTACATCATTCACAATGAGTAGGATATCGTCTTTATACAATACTAGAAAAACTACTGAACTGTTGATGATTTTCTTATAGACACAAGGCTCATCAATGTTTTGGTCAAAGTCGTACGATTTAATTGCAGTATCAAACCAAATGTTCCAAGACTAAGATGGCTGCTTCAGCCCATAAATGGACCGATTCAGTTTGCAAACCTTTTTGCTCTTGACCTTGGGCTATGAATCCCTCAGGCTACACCATATAAATGGCCTCCTCAAGATTACAATTCAAAAAGGTAGTCTTGATGTCCATTTGCTATATCTCATAGTAATAATATGAGGCAATGGACATAAAGATGCGAATAGACTTCAACATGGCAATAGGCGAGAAAGTCTCCTCATAGTCAACTCTCTCCACCTAGGTACAACCCTTTACCCCAAATCTAGCCTTGAAGGTTTGTACCTTCCCATCGGCACCCTGTTTCCTCTTGTAGATCCATTTACAACCTATAGGTTTTACCCCATCAGGTTGATCTACAAGATCCCATACTGAGTTGAAGTACATCGACTCCATCTCGAGATCCATGGCTTTGACCCATTGATCCTGGTCAACATCCTCCATTGCCTTCTAATAAGACAACGGATCTATTGGAATTGGAGTCTAATTCTCTCGGAATCTCGTAGTTTGTAAACATTATACACATTGTTATGAATAAAATGAGAGTTATTTTATTTTTTATTTACTCATATCCAATAAATAAAGCTCCATGGTTATTGTATGTAAACTTAAGCATGTATATGAGATATACAAGTGGATCATGCCTTAAGTGATAACCTAAAAGTTTATCGTATAAGGATTAAGGACGGATACCTTATCCTGGTGACACTACGGATATGACCAACTTTGTAGAGGTTACAAGTGTTGTGAATTACTAAAGATGATCTAATCCTGACCATTCATGTGAAGAAATGCGAGCGGGGTTGTCCTATACAAAGAGTTTGTAACCAGACCACGAGATGATTCATCTCTTTATATAATGTCGTTGATACTTGAGACTGTCATTGATACTTGAGACTGCCATTGATACTTGAGACTTACATCTCACCGAAACGACCATAGGTGACATGACCTTAATCCTGAGTGTTTTTAGAACTCCTTCCTTTGAGGCGGTCCTTTGATTAGTATGGGTGAGAGTGGCCAGATTGCCAACTCAACAAGCCTACCTTTTTTTGGGATTTGTCTGATTGTGAAGCTGGGAACTCAGTTGCACAAGATAGAATTCACTCCTTCCCCGAAGCAGGGGTAAGTAGATAGATTGCTCCCTTAAGGGCTGATTCCGGATTTTGATCATAGTGGCCACAACCTCTCTTTGGAAGAGAGGACTCAGTCATAGTAGGACTATGAATTATGTTCATTAGAGGAATCAGTGGTACTTAAGGAGTTAGATGTAACTAGAGGGGCAAAACGGTGAAATTGCCCAACTATACATGTAACTATAGGGGCAAAACGGTGAAATTGCCCAATTGTACTTACGAGTAATCTGTGAAGGGTTATTGCACTATTGATTGGTCGATATGAACAAAAAATATATATGTAGTTAGAAGAGTGCAGCTGTCAGTCTTTAGTAGAGTGTCTGACAGTTAACAGATGATGGATCCCATGACTAAAGAGTTTAGTCAATTATTCACGTACCGTTGGAGCTTCAAGCTATAGGTCCATAAGGTCTCCTTGGTAGCTCAATGGATTCAAGTTCAGAATCAATTCTTGGGGTTGATTTGAAATGTTCAAATTGACAAAAAGAAATTCAATTATATGTGATATAATTGGTGTGATGTATGAGATACATCAAGTGGAGGACTAATGTAAATATGATTTACATTAAGTACCATAAAATAGAAAAAGAACTGTGGTTTATATGTTTCATGAGATGAAATATTAAAACTATAAGTTATAAACATAATATGATAAGTGGGTTATCATATTTATTTATAATAATATTAATTATTTGATCATTATATCTTTTTCTCTAATAACCTATTGAGTGGGAGGTTATTGGTGATTTTATGGTAACCTGAGATAAAAGGAAAAAGGTTTTCCTAAATTTAGAATAGTTGCTACTTTCGGAAAGAAACTCAGGGTGAAAGCTATCAAGTGAAAGTGTTTCACTAAGCGATTGCTATTAGAGAGACTAAATGATCGTGGACATTATCTATACAATAATTCTCTCAGCTGGTCATAGCTAAACGATCTCTTGGCATTGTCTATACGATAAGCTGCCATCTTCTACATGATTGAGCACATCGTCTATACGATAGATTGTGTCATCTCTCACTTGCTCAATCATCTACACGATTGTTGTTCCTCCAATCTCTTCCTCTAACCAAGTTCATACAGAGCCCACAACTCCTAGATTCTCACACCAAGAATATCAAGGTAATCGTTCGTTGGGCTCGTGTTGGTTGTGATCGTGCTGTTGTTCCGGTCGTTGCGTTCGAAGGCTGTGTTGCTGTGGACGCTGGTAGACTAATTGAGGGAGTTTGAAGAATGAGTCTTCAAAGGTATGTATTTTCTATCCCTATATTATCTTGTCAGCATGCTGTAATTTCTAGTTCTTGCATGACCTGTTAGTTTCCATTTATTGACTGTAATTGTTAATGTTCAATTTCGAATGGAATTTGGAACGATCCTTCTGCTACTCATTGAAATTCTCATGTCTGATTTCTTTCAATTGGTATCAGAGCTAGGTTGTTCTGATATTCCAAATTTCACTTCTGTTTTGAACTTCTTTTACAGTCATGGTGGGTTTTAAGGTTTCTACATTGCGTTTAAGTGTTAAATGCGTTTGTGGATGAATGTTTATGAATGTTTATAGGTTAATTACCTCTGTTCAAAGCTTTTTTTGAATTTACAAAGTGTTAATTTGTAAGGCTCCCTGCATTTTTGGGCATAATTAACAAGCAATCGAGTTTGTAATTCAAAGTGTTTGAGTTGGTTGAGTCGTTCTTGATGAAGTTTCAAAGCATGGAGATATGGTTCTCAGTGAGGAAGAAGACCAAGGGTTGGACGTATTGTGTAGCCTCAGGTAAACGATCATTGGGATCTGGCTTTTACAATCGTGTAGAAATATTCTGCCTGATCGTATAGTATTTACTAAACGATCATTTAGGTATGCTAAACAATGGGGTAATGCGTTTACTCTATCGCATGGCATTGGTTGCTCAATCGTGCGGTTGCTGGAGGTAGACGATCATATAGCGCATATGATGCTTATCGTTTAACAAAAGGTACGCGCACTAAATGATCGTGTAGTTAGCATGCTTCATTGCATTGTTATTGACGACACGATCACGGGGTATACAATAACTTGGCGCTTGCTTAGTGATCGTTTAGACGATTATGCTTCACCGCATCATTTTCATTTAAATGATCGTTTAAGGCTTGCGTTGTATGTTGCATGTTGCATGATTGCGTGCCTCATGCTTTATCGCATAGTAAAGGTACATGAACGTTTAGCTAAGGAAGCATTGGTAAATGATTGAGTAAAGCATTTACTCTTTCGTATAGGCGATCACAAAGAGTTTGGTACACGATCAATGGAGACGTTCTTCGCCCAGACGGTTCAAGACCTAGTTCGCATGCTAATTGTAATAGTTAGCTTTGGTTTTGAGGATTTGAGGCAAATTATCCCGGTTCATCAACTTTTCTTTAATGTACATAAGATGTGCGTTAGTTTATATGCTATAGTGTATGACATATAGAGTTGCAACCCACCTTAGGTTGTGCAATTATTAATGCATCATATATTATATGTGTTATAATATGGCATGATGAAATTACAAGAGAGCATGTGCATGCATCATGAAATATAAGAGTTCTATTTATGCATGCAGTAAGCATATTCATGCATCATCTTTATATTATAAGCGTTATAGTATAAGGGTGAATGGAAGCATGTTTGCTTGGTTCATTGCTTGGTTGTATAAGTATTATATAAAAGTAACAATGAATGAACAATGCATGGAGCATGACACTTAGGCTAATTTGTAAGCATTATGAATGCCTTGTATGTGTTTGCTTTGTGTTGTGGATGATTTTGGTTGTTTCTGTTATAAGAACTAAAATCGATAACAAAGAGTTGCATGTGGACTTAGGCAAACTCATTTTTAAAAGAGTTTTAAAATTGGATTGAGATAGACCTAAGTTCAGGGTTCTACTGATATTAGCAATCTAAGTTTAATTTTTTTAAATCAGTTTAATAGGACTAAATTGATTGGCATAAAAGATTAAAATTGTATTAAATATATCTATAAGGGACCTTTTGTCTAAGGCAGGTTCTATCTAGGCTGGGGTACTTAAGCTGACGGAAAAGGAACACCCTTACCTAAAACCTACCTGGAAAGGTGAATTAGATAGATTTTCTACAAGCATGCGACATTTGATCAAAGACTCTGTTAAAGAGTTTAATGGACGATAATCAAAAGTTGTTCAACTTTCCAAGGTAAAAGTTACTCTTGGGCAAACCTAAAAAGTCACTTAGTTAAAATCCTTAGCCGGCGCTGAGAATTGCAGTCTCAGCTGTAAAACCCCAAAATGAGTCCTGTAAGGAAGTGTAACTCATCAACGACCGAACCATGTTAAACAAGGTTCTGTTTCCCCTCTCTACTACACCATTCGGTTGATGTGTACTCGATGCTGAGAGTTGAAAAACGATTCCATGTTCTATCATATAGTTCTGGAACTCCGAATCCAAAAACTCTCCACCTCGATCCGATCGAAGTGTTTTAATCCGACTATCCAATGTGTTTTCAACTTTAGCCTTGAACTCTCTGAACTTTTTAAAGGATTCAGACTTTCGTTGCATCAAATAAACATACTCATACCGAGAGTGATCATCAATAAAATTGATGAAATACTCATAGCCTCCCCTGGCTCGCACATTCATCGAATCGCAAAGGTCAAAATGCAATAAATCTAGAGACTCTTTGGCTTGATAACCTTTTCCAGTAAAAGGTCTTTTAGTCATCTTGCCTTCAAGGCATGATTCACACACCGGTAAAGAATTTTCCTCTACTCGTTTAGAAGTTCATCCTTCACCA
This sequence comes from Benincasa hispida, assembly GCF_027475165.1. Lineage (NCBI taxonomy): Eukaryota > Viridiplantae > Streptophyta > Magnoliopsida > Cucurbitales > Cucurbitaceae > Benincasa > Benincasa hispida. Next base: position 48,670,047 of record NC_143481.1, on the reverse strand, counting down.
ACCTCTCAATTCTATTGAGATCGATGTTTCCTAATCGAAGATTCCAAAGATGGGCATTTTCCTTAGGAGAAACCTTTTGTCGTTTCTTTTGAGTTACGACAATTTTAAACATTTCTATGTTATGGAGGAAATTTGTTGCTAACAGCCTTAGCATATACAAATTGTTTTCCAGTTTTGTTGAACAAATCTCAACACCATCTTTATGAATAAACACTTTATTCAAATCAAAATGAAGAGTATATTTATCAAACACTTTACAGAAATTAAGTTCCCTTTTAAATTGGGAAGTACATAAACATCATTGCCACAACTTTACAGAAATCAAAATGAATGATAAACTTTTTCTGTAAAGTCAACTGAAGCCCTCTCACTGCCACAATTGAGACGATGTATCCGGTGCGAACTCGCATCGTCATCTCTTCAGCCTCAAGCTGCTGTCAGGATTTAATTTCCTGAAGAGAAAAAAAAAACATGATTAGTGACCCTAGAGTCAATAATCCTGGCAGAATCACCATTCTCCACTAAACAAGTTTCCAAAACTAGTAAATCATATTTACCTTGTTTTGCCTTGGCCTTAGCCTTCTTCTTTTCCTTTATCCAGCGAGGAAAATTTTGCTTTCAGTGCCCATCCTGATTGCAATGGAAACACTTTCCTTTGTCAACCAGTGCAAGTTGCCTTTCTCGTTGGGTGACAAGCTGTGGGTTAGCAGGTGCCTTCCCCTTCCCTTTACCACCCTTCTTCTTCTTCCACTTAGAAGTGTTAGAAGTAGAAGGTGCAGACTTAGTCCCAAAAGTCAAACATTTATGGAACTTCTTTGATGATGAAGCAACATTTGCCTCACCAACCTTCTTCTCCTTACTTTTCAGCAAGGATTGGAATGTCTGCAACTCGTTGAGAAGAGTTGTAAGGCTATAGTCTACTTTGTTCAGTATAGCATTACTGACAAAGTACAGGAAGCTATCTGGCAACGAGTGTAGAATTTTGCAAACCTAGCTGCCCTCATCGATGCATGACTCATTCATCTCCGCCACATTGAAGTGGACCATCATATTTAGCACATGTTCACAAACAGATGTGTCTTCCTCCATTTTGGAGTTGACGATGCATTTAAGAGCTTCATGCTTAAGCTGTCCAGAAGGTTGTCCGAATATTCCCACATGATCTCACGTGCTGAGACTATAGGCTCATGCTTCTTGGCCAAAATATCATTCAGACTGGCCAAGATGTAAGCTCGGGCCTTCTCGTTTGCCCATGTCCAATGCTCATAAGCCTCTCAAACATTTTGAGTGGCGTTCTGAGGTGGAATAGGAAACTCCTCCGTAAGGATGAACCTCAGGTCATCGATGATTAAAATTGTAGTGATCGTATGTTTCCAACTAGCGTAATTCTCGCCAGTCAGTTTGTCGGCGCTTAATAGAGCTAATGTGATTGTAGCCATTCTAACGTTGTTGAAAACAGAACAAACTTAATGAGTCTATGCAATACCACTTTTAAAACCAATTTTAGTTTTAGCAAAATAATTTCCATGTACCCTAAGTGAAAAAACATCTATTTCACAATGATGCCCTAGCTAGGTAGGACAAAAGTCACCAATGGGGTGACCAGATGGCCCTTCACTGGGATGAGACACTTTCAACCATTAGGCTAAAACAACTCTTGTATCTGACATTAACAATCACCATTTTACAGTCCAGAACTGTTAGCCTTTAACAATTCCGCGTAAGTGTAACCCCTTATTTTCGACCCTAAAGTCCCGCCCTAATGTGCCCATCGTAGGGAAAAACCAGATTAGGACAAAAGACTAAAGCGACCTTAACCTATACAGGAGATTAGATAAAGAGTCGTGCAAAACTCCATCCTATAGGGGAACACTCTCAGGGTGCCTCGAGGTGATGCACAGAAACGTTATCCAACCTAATGAGTGAGACCGTGGGATATGATGTCACACGTCCCACTCCCACTTACTATGAACATTCTTTCCATTCACCTTGGTATTGACCTACTCAAACACCATCCTTTAGGGGGACACTCCCAAGGTGCCACAAGGCTGAGGATAGATCTCACGGTATGTACATAAAGGGAGAAATGTGAAGAGGTTTAAGTGAAGTATCATATACCCCAATTACCTCCCATTGAATGTTCTAACTAGGGGTTCATAAACTTAGACCATTCGGCTATTGATTTTATCTAAGTCAGTTTAATTTGCTAAAAAATAACTCTTGTCTTTGAAATTAAACAAATTCAAGTCAAGTCCCATTAAATGGATAGGAACTATTCACTTACTATATTTGTTGAACAACAAAAAGAGTAAGATATGATAGCCTGGATCCTCCCCTCTGATACTCCACTTGCATCAAAATACAAGCCTTGTTCAACTGTGCCCATGGACCCGTAAGCATATGTTATTTCATATGACAGGAAAGTCCCATCTATGAATACCTTCTTCTCAATCGGATTGCAACTTCATCTTAGGTGGCATAAGGGGCCCCCTTATTCAACCAACCGAAAGAAGCGATATGGCCAATATGTTAGATCGAAGACTGCTAATTGGTTTTGAGCATCAGAGCCATCAAGGAGTGGCAAGCACCTACCACCATGCCTGTTTCAACTTCCTTTCCTATAAACAGAAGACTAGCAGACATGATCAATATGTTTTGATAAAAGGAATGACATGCGTTTTTCTAATTAAATAAGATTACCTTTTACAAATACTTGGGCATACATATCATTACCTAGTTGCAATCGAAATAATTTGTTTCAATTGTCAAGTATCCGCTTGGAACAGGCTATTATTGCGAAAATCGGTGAATACAACCAACGATCATTAAGAATTTCATCTTTGGAACAAAAGCAGGCAAGGGGTGGAATACCACAAAGAGAAAGGGTACCTAATAAAAAAGCATTTTTTGTAATTGGCACATGCTTTGTTAAACCACCCATAAGAACTATATTCTGACTTTTATCTAGAGAATATCCAACAACGGATTCCATTGAGTGAATAATGGACCCAAATCCTAAAAACAACAACGCTTTTGAATAAGCATAAGTAATCAAATGAAATAAAGCAGCGAAACAGCGAGTCCATGGGTATTTGAACCCGAGTATCCAGGAAAAAGTAGAATATTTGATGGAAGAACGGGAAATCCTTTTAAACAACCTTTTATAATAGGAAAGCCTTTTATCTTGAAATTAATTCATCAAGTTGATGATAAAATACACGGACGTTCCAATGGGCATTATGCACTGGTTTTGATGAAATTGAATAAGGGATAAGACTGTGACTTAACGTCAAGGCAAATAGCCATACTAGAAAGCTGTCCCCCCTCCCTATTTTCGGGTTGCTAAACTTGGGTGGATGGTATAAATAACTTGTGTTTCTACAAGTTATTACACCCCCAAATTTAGATATATGGTTGTCCTCAAGCATATCCTCTACTAAGGAAATTCAGTTCAAATCCTATCCTAACTTTGCATCGATCGGCTACTCTGAATGCTCCACCTCTACATAATTTCTCAAAATTACTGATTCCTTCTATCCTTCGAATATTTCTTCAGCATGCTCTACTTTATTCTTACCTAAGACAAACCTCTGCTCAAAGTTCTCTTCTTGTTTTAAAAACAACGAAGTGCGCCTTTTATGCGGTGGCCTGGTTTGCGTCTTCTTATAGAGAGCGTTGATCATGGTTACACCCTTCGTTTTGGCTTGCTCCCACGGATGTCATACGAGCATCCAACTTCGATTGTGTGCCAAGCTCAACTTCAACTCTTGATCCTTAGCCAAGTTTTCACTTTAGCTGGTCAGTGGAGTTGTCTCTTTTATTCTTATTTTATTTTTGTATTGCGTTGATCCTGGTAACCTACCTTTGTTTTCGCTTGCTCCCACGGGTGTCATGCAAACATCCAACTACGAGCAGGTTCCTTTCACGATTTAACTCTTATCAGGTTAGGATTTTCCCTTGCGCTGACAGCGGAGTTTTTTTTTTCTTTTTTTATATTTTATTTCGAAGATTGTATTTGCCTGATTTGAACGCATCCGCTTGATCGCATCTGCTTAGACCTTTCCCACCCCCAAATTTAGAGAGTCACAAGGTTCTCATTGAGTTGTTTTGGACAGAAAAGACAAAACACTTAGTCAAAATTTTGAAAAGAAGGTTTCAGCAGAGTCTTGTAATGGAGAAGGTAAAGTAGAGCTATTACGATGAATTGTCTAAGTGTTAGGCAGACAATGCAATGTATAAAGAAATTGCACTAAGGTTACGCATAATACTCGTCATGGCAGCGCAAATAAACAACACAAAAGAAAAGAAAGGAAATACCACATTAAATTGACAAAGGATGATATAAATAAAGAGGCCAAGACATAAGGAAAGAATAATCACTCAATTATATAAAAATCGTCTAAGTACACAAAGAATTATAATGATCGCAAACACAAAATTTTAAGCATGTACAGAAGAATACAAAGGTATAGCTATATATAAAAAATAATTAGAATGACCAAAAAAAGAATTCATAAATGTGAATGAGAAGATGGTACACCCCCAAATTTAACTTTGCGGCGGGGGCTCTTGGTGAGAAGGGCATTGCGAAGGAGCTCCTTGCTGCATTTTTTGAAAGAACAGAGGTTGCTGTAGATGTTGACGCACCATAGAACCATGCAAATATGAGGTCAAGAAATTGAAGTACTTGTGGTTGAGTTTGGCCATCTGTCTTTGATTTAGGCGAGGGGTAAAAATGTTGCGTTGAATGTTTATGATCGCCTGACGTAGCTCTGAGTTACTCATTCACAACTCCATTAGTGTATGGCAGAAGAAAGATAGTTCTTGAGACAAAAAGCCCCGCATGTCTTCGAGGGCAGCAGCTATAGATGCGATGGGGGGTGGCGCCGCAGATGTCTCACCTGCATCGGTTTGGGGCTGAGCGGAAGGGCCTGCTCCCAAACCATGTGGGTCATCAACATGCGGCGATGTTTGTGGGAAAAAATGGGGTGGAGAAGGATGGCAAATGGAAGCTGCTGGTGATGCGCGGGTGGAGTCGGGCGCAAGGAGGAGATTTTTAAATTGTTCGGGAAGAGGGGAAAGGGGTTCACTTATTGGGCTTGGTGGGCGAATGACTAAGGGTAAGCGGTCCAAGGGTAAATTTGTTTACTGATGCGATGCACTTCCTTGGATGGTTTCCTTCCCTTTTGTCATTGCAGTGCCGTTTCTTAGCTATCGGTGGTTGCGGCGCATTCAAATCGATGAGGGGCCGCTTCGGTGGAGGCTCAGGGCAATGCGGCGAATCCTTGAGAAGGACTCTCAGGATTTTCGTGCTGATGATGTCGTGGACTTCTAACATGGGTTCTTCTTCAATGCCCGCACCCACAGATAGGAATAGGCTAGAAACCGTCCATGGAAAGAAGTACTGGCCTCTCACGCGGCTAACATCACCTCGGATTTGCTTCGCAAGAAGCTGGCCCACATTAATTGAAATGTTTTGCGCAATGCAGTAGACGGCCATGACTCTATCCCTTGAAATGGTTTTATCATGCAATGTTGGGATGAGTCGTCTCTTCACTAAGTAGACCCAAAGGCGCGCTTCAGATAGCAGACGGTTGGAGGCGAGGGTTTTGATGTCGATTAAGGACACCGTCCACTTGGTGCCCGGTTGCGTTAGTACATTCAGCGTATCCTTCATATCCTTTTCGGTAGGATCATTAATCAATTTGTTACCCGGTGCTTCCGGGAAATTCTTCAACTGGTAGAGCTGATTGATGTCCTCTACATTGAATGGCACTACCCTCCCGTCGACGATCACCGCATCTTCGGTGTCGTGGAGCTGGGCATGGTAGAAGGCCCTCACTACCGATGGAATGACAATGGATGGGCATTGGCAGAAAGCTTCCCACCCATGCTCCACCATAATGTTGATGATAAGATCTGGTAGTGGCACTGGTGCAGGAAAGAAGCCTATTTCCATCAATAAATCATCATTTTCCTTCTTGGTTTTTGGGCACCTCCTGGTCGGTGCAAGCTCGTTGCTTTCCACCTTCGCTTTGCCTTTTTCTTGAGCGGACACAAGGCAGGATTTTTGCCTTTGAATGTGTTCTTGCGCCTTGCGTTGCTCTTGCTCTTCCTTTTCCCATTCTTACCGTTCTTTTCTTTTCCGTTCTCTGGTGTGCTGAATGTTTGTTTCTCGGTGCAACTCTTTTTCCTCCTTTGCTTTCTCCTCCGCTTTCTTTTCTTCTCTCATTTCTTTTTCAAACTGCTCAGAGGCGAGCGCAATGCACTGCTCATCCTCGAGCCTTCTTTTCTCTTCTTTTCCTGCCCTTGCGTTGGCACAACGAGCCTCCTCATCATGAAGCCGTCTAGCCAAATTGGCCGAGGCGATGATTTGGCACACTCGTGCCATTTTTTCTTCTTTCCCCTCTATTTTTTTTCTTCTTTCTTCCTTTTCCTTCTCTATGCATTCCTGAGATGTTGGGTCTCTTGTGGACCCTTGCGCCGCATTCTTCTTGCGACACTACATTAATGGGGAGATGTCAGGGTCTTCCTTGTTGTTCGAACCACAGAGTTGAGCCTCCGACGTAAATAGTCTAGAATGCGGCCATGAAGCTTGTTGTTGTGTTGTTGGTTCATATTACGCTGGCACTCCCACTTCCACCCTTGTGGTGGTTGATTCTCCATCAATATCCATACTTTCTGCCCTTTTTCTCCTTTCTTCCTCTTTTCTCAGGCGCTTCTCTTCCCGCCTGCGTTGCTTTCTTTCACTTCTCCGTTTTTCCTTCTTCTCTTTCTCCACCCGGGCAATTTCATCTTCCTCTGCCCGTTTCTCTTCAACTCTCCTCTCCTTCTTTTTTTCTCCAGACTTCTCCGTCCGCTTCTTCGCCTCCATAACCTCCAGAACAGCCTTTATGGGTCCCTCATTGGAGTCTGTTGGGGCAGTCTCCTTAGGATTTGAGATGGTGAGGGCCATCATCCGCGAAGCTAAAGCTAACTCCTCCTCCGACGGCACGGGTTGGTTTACTACTCCAGCCTCTGGCAACCCCCTGTGCCTCTCCAAATGGCTCAGGATACTCCCGAATACCTCCTTGTCGTCTTTTCTTTTCAGCTCACTCTTGGTTGAAGGTAATGCGAGCGCCACTTTAGGTCTGGTGGCAGGGGCACTCTCCGTGCTCAGCCCCTCTCGGTGGGTGGAAGGTGTTGAGGTTACAGAGGGTTTTCGCCTGGGTTTACCGACTATTCTAGGAGTTGACTTAGGCTGGAGGGGGGGGGATGATGATTGGGAAGAGGAATGAGATGACTGTCTGGCCATGAGTGCGGTAAAGGGAAAGAAGTTGGAAAATTTTCTTTTCTCGGAAGAAAGTGTGGACGATGGTTAAGGTATACAAAGAGCTTTTGGTAGGGTTTCGCGAAGAGAATGAAAGTAAACTCCAATAGGCTGAGGATGGGCGATTTATAGGTTGGGCCTTGATGGGCCCAACGCAATCGGTGCGTTGGCAGGCTTTGGTAATCCAAAAAGCCTGCCGCCCCCCTCCCATTATGACATAGCAGGAAAGGACGTCCTTTCGTCTGCCATGTAATAATTTCCTTGGGAGCTGAAGCAATCGTTCGATTACCCTTTCATGAATATTTTATCATTTTTTTTATAGAATGCCCACCATGTTTCGCTGACCAAGTTGCGGCGATCCTTCTCGGACAAATGTTTGCTAGCATGATCAACGCAAAACCTTACGGTGAAGTTGTGCTCAACCAATGATTTCTTATTATCAAAATTCTTGCATTGCGTTAACACATATTCTGCACAAAAATACAAAAATCAATAGCTTTAATGCGATGAACGCATGCGACCGCAATATTATGAAAATAATGCTTAATGAACGCAAGTTAATATATTTCATGAACGCAATCCAACATTGTTTAAGAACTTAGTACTATGATAACGTGCATTTCTGCCCGTTATCATGAACAGAGAAATGACGATGAATATGATAATGATATTAAAAGAGCATTTGTTACAGATGGATGAATGAAAGATTAGAAATAAACAACAGTTGATGAATAGAAAGTGAGAACAAATAAGGAAAGCGTGTCAATTTCTTGACATGGATCCCGATCGAAGACGATTTGCTTGCCGACATGTAGAAGGAGTGTGGTGGAAAACTTTCTTCTCAGGCTAGTTTCCCAAGTAGAAATAATCTTTGCATCGAGCTTTTCTTCGGGAATGTGAATGAATTTCTTGCTCCCAAGACTTCCCTTTCGGACTTGTCTCGTCTTTCTCTCGGGTTTTCTTTAAATGTCTCTTCAGATCAGCCTCGTTTCTTCGTAATTGATATAGCTATTTATAGACTTTAGCACCTCCTTCATTTATAGACAGCACCTGTGGTCCCACTCTGAAAAGTTGCTTTTTCTGCCATAGTTTGGTGGAAACGTCCGCTCTGCTCCACATTCAATTTGTTAGATCGTACAACAAAAAAGCTATACAATTTCAGAACTCCCCACGAATGTGTCGCTCTTTTCATCTACGATCGATCGCCGCATGAGGTGAAAATGCATTGATCTTTTTATCCAGGATTGATCGCCGCATGTGGTGCAAATGCGTTGATCTTTCCATTCATGATCGTTCGTCGAATGCGCTACAATTGCGTTGCTCTTTTTCGTTCTTGATTGACCGTCGCATGCAGTGCAAATACGTTGCTCTTTTTGTCCTCGAGCGATTGTCGCATGCGGTGACCTATTTCCTGCAAAATAAAGATTTGGACATCTCTTTTTGCCATCGCAATGGGGTTAGCGGGTGTGTTTCCAACACTTTACAACTTTTGCATTTCTAAGCCAATTTCTATACGTTCGATGCAAGATTTTCCTTCTTTTTTCCGTATATTCTAAATAAGATGGTATAAATAACTTGCATTTCTACAAGTTATCACTAAACGATCGTTTGAGACGACTACGTTGTTGTGCAATCATCTAAATGACCATAGAACAAGCGCTAAGTAACTTTTACTACATGATCGTGTAGTCAGTGACTAAGCAATGAAGCTTGCTGAGCTACATGATCGTTTAGTGCGTGCGCATTCACCTTGTTGTCGAGTATCCCAGACTTAACGATTGCTTACCCCATGTTTACACGATCTGACCAACGCTTGGTCTTCTTCTTCCTCGAAGTAATTCGCAACTCCTTGCCTTGAAGCTTCATCACGAGTGGCTCACACTAACTAAAACATTTTGAGTTACAGACTCGATAACAAGTTAATATGCCCAAAAACACAAGGGCCCTTACAATTAACTTTGAATGTAAACGAATTCAAGAACCAAAGGTAATCTTCCTAGAAAAACTCCATTAATCCACATCCACAAACATATTTAACACTTAAACAGCATGTAGACATGGTTTACCCACCTAGAATGTAAATGTTATTCCATACATCAATGGATTTGGAACATCATAACCTGGCTCTGATACTAATTGAAGAAACTTTTATCAAAGAGAACCCATGAGCGGAAGCCAGATCGTTCCAAATTCATTGTGACAGAATTACAAGCATTCACAAACATACAAACCAGCTATGCATATTTTAACAAATTACACATGCTTTAGTAAACAAATACAAAAAAAGGAGAGATATACCTTTGAAGTACGTTTCTTCTAACTTTCTCTCGCTCTCGTGCAGTCTAGAACAGCAACCTCTCGCTATCGCTTAGAATGCCAACTCAATCGTCTAGTGGATCATCTGGTCAACCATGAATAAACTTCTCCACAAACAGACAACCTTTTGGACAACACCACTCAGTGACCTTGGTATTCTCAGAATGAGAATCCAGGAGGTGTGGGCTCTATTGGATTTGGTAGAGGGAAGGAGGAAACAACGATCGCACTATATGACCAAGCAAGTGGGAGAAGGATACTGTCTATCATATAAACGGTGGTGCTTGATCGTTTAAAGGTACACAATCGTTTAGTAAAACAGGTTTGATCGTTTATACAATCATTTAGAGAAACTCACTAGCCACCCGATCGTTTAGTAAAATGTTACACGATCGTTTAGATAATGGTGCGTGTACACGATCGTTTAGTCAAAAGCTTAAAAGGTTTCTACACAGTCTCACGTGAGCTATATGATTTGCTGTGTACTCAAAAGATGTGATTTTGCGATTCTTTTTCAAAAAATGAAAACATTTTTCATTTTATCCTTAGGTTATGAAAAATGAATACAACCTCCCATTTTCATGCATGGTTAAGAAGAAACCACCAACAATTATCTCATAATTGTTTTAATTATAAATAAATATAATAACTAACTTATCATATTATATTTATAACCTATAGTTTTAATATCACATCATATGTAACATTTAAACCATAGTCATTTTCTCCTTTACTTGATATAAATCATATTTATATCATTTTCCTCCAATTAATGTATCTCATGCATCATGTCAACTACATCATATATAATTGAACCATGCTCGTAAGTACAGTTGGGCCAATTTATCGTTTTGCTCCTCTTGTTATATCTAACTCCTTAAGTACCATTAATCCCTCTAATGAACAATACATCATAGCCCTACAATGAGTGGACACCTCGCCATGAGAAGGTGTGTGGTGCCACATCGTTCAAGCCCTGGAATCAGCCCATAAGGGAGAAATCTATCTACTTACTCCTGCTTGGGGGAATGATTTTATCCCATCTTGTGTAGTTGAGTTCTAAGCTCCCCAATCAGACGAATCCCCAAAGTGATAGGTTTGAGTCGACAATCTGGCCACTCGCACCTATACAAATCATAGGACTGCTCTCAAAGGCAGGAGTTCCTAACTCACTCAAGATTAAGGTCATGTTACTTATGGTCATCCTAATGAACTGAAATCTCTGCCATGAACGACGTTATATAATAAGACTATACACTTCGTTGTCCAGTCTTATACAAACTCCTCGTATAGAACGCCCCCGTTCTCATGTCTTGACATGAATGATCAGGATCAGACCATCTGTAGCACGTCATAACACTTGTAACAATCTACAAAGCCGACCGCATCCATAATGTCACCAGGATAAGGTTTTCCTCCTATATCCATATACTACAGACCATTTTGTTTATCACTTAAGACATGATCCACTTTTATGTCTCCACATACATGCTTAAGTTACAACAACAACCAAGGATCTTAGTTTATTGGTTTGTGGTAAATGCAAATAAAACATTTCATATTTCATAGACAATGGTGAAGAAAATATCTCATATTATTACATCACAAGTGTTTGTTCATACAGGTGTTTACAAACTACAAAACCCTACGAGAGTTTAAGGCATCATCCCCAACAAATGTAACAAGCAAGTCCATGTTTTGAACAACTTCAACTGTGTTAGGAACTTCCTGAGCCAAACTGCTTCCTTAGCTGCTTCACAAGCAGCTACATACTCAGCTTCCTTAGTGGAGTCTGCTAGCATCTCTGGTTAATTCTTCTCCAAACTACAACTCCCCTGTTAAGGGTGAACACTAACCTTGACGTAGATTTCCTAAAATTCTTGTCGGTCTGAAAGTCAAAGTCGATGTACTCTATAAGGATCAAATCCTTAGCCCTATACACCAGCATGTAGTCCTTCATTCTCTAAAAATACTTGAGAATGTTCTTAACCACCGCCCAATGGTCTAACCCTGAATTGGACTAGCACCTACTGACTATTCTCACTGCATAACATATGTCAGGCCTTGTGCAGAGCATAGCATACATTAAGCTGTCCACAGCTGAGGCGTAGGGAATACGTCTCATATCATCAACTTCTTTGAGGGTCTTAGGACACTGTTCCTTAGACAAGTGAGCCCTATGCCTTAAAGGCAATAAACCCTTCTTGGAGTTCTACATCGAATATTGAGCCAACACTTTGTCGATATACGTTGCTTGAGACAATGCCAACATTTTGTTCTTTTGATCCCTGATGATTTGGATCCCAAAAGCATATTGCGTCTCTCCCAAATCTTTCATTTAGAATTGGGCCGCTAGTCAGTTCTTCACTTCAGAAAGTTACCCGACATCATTCCCAATTAGTAGGATATCATCCACATAAAGTACTAGAAAAGCTACTTTATTATTGTTGATCTTCTTGTATACACAAGGCTCATCAACATTTTGGTCAAAACCAAAAGATTTGGTCACATTATCAAATCTAATGTTCCAAGATCTAGACATTTGTTTCAACCCATAAATGGATCGATTCAATTTACAAAGCTTTTGCTTCTAACCTTGGACTATGAACCATACGGGTTAAGACACAAAGATATTTTCTTCAAGATTATCATTGAAGAAAGACAGTCTTGACGTCCATTTGCAATATTTCATAGTCATAATATGTGGCTATTTATACGAGAATTCTTATAGACATTAACATAGCAACATGAGAAAAGGTTTCCTCATAGTCACCCTTTTATTTCCAGGTATAACCCTTTCCTATGAGTCTAGCTTCGAAGGTCTGTGCCTTCCTAGTTGTATCTCTCTTTCTCTTATAACTCCATTCGCATCCTATGAATTTTACCCCTTCAGGTAGATCTACAAGCACTCATATTAAATTGAAGTACATTGACTCCATTTCAAGGACCATGGCTTTGACCCATTAGTCCTTATCTACGTCATTCATTGCCTGTCGACAGGACAATTGATCCTCGACGCCATCTTCAAGTATGGCAACCTGAGTTTCTGTTAAACCCAAGTAACGGTCAGGTCGTGATATAACCCTTCCACTGCATCGAGGCATTCTCAACGATTGAGAAGGACGAGACGAACTTGAAGAACTAGCTCCTTCATCAACTCTTGTTGAAGGACCATCATCATCAATAACTCTTGTTGACTCCTCAGTAGCTTCTTTTAATACTAACTTATGATGTGGCTTGTGATCCCTCGTGTGGTCTTCCTCAAAGAAAGTAGTGTTTTTCGATACAAACACCTTATTTTCTTATGGGTCGTACAAAAAGCCACCTCTCATTTTTTTTGGGTAACCAACAAATTGGCACAAACTTGAACGAGGTTCGAGTTTCTTAGGATTTGTCACAAGCGCGTTTGCTGGACAACCCTAGATCTTTAAGTAGCACAAACTAGGTTTATGCCCTCTCCATAACTCAAAAGGTGTTTGAGAAACACTCTTCGAGGGAATATTGTACAGAATGTGAACTCTAGTCTCTACTGCATACCCCAAAAAGGAGCTAAGTACTGAGCATAACTCATCATCGAGCGAACCATGTCTAACAAGGTTATTTTTCTCCGTTCTGATACACCATTTTGCTGAGGTGTACCAAACGCTAAGAGTTAGGATTGGATTCCATGTTCTATCATATAGTCATGGAATATTTGCCATATACTCTCCACCTCGATCAGATCGAAGTGTTTTAATAGTTTTACCTAACAAGTTCTCTACCTCAGCCTTAAACTCCTCGAACTTTTCAAGTGATTCTGACTTATGCTCCATTAGGTATTTAACCATACCTCAAATAGTCATCTATAAAAGAGAAGGTGTTTCATAAACCACCAACTTAAATAACTCCAGCCTTAGACAGAACTTTACTAGTAGAGTTCCCTTATAATCATAGTAATATTTTTCCTACTTAGTTTATTAAAACTATTTTAATGCTAAGTAAGAAATAATTCTAATCCTATTAAAATTAAACTGACCTTAGGTCTATTAATTGATTTATCTTATGATCCTATGTATGCATGCAATTTTTTTTTATTATAGATTGACGATTTCTAATCATTTTTTAAAACTATTTTCAAAATTTAAGGATTAGCCCTATAATCATGCTTTATATGGTTGAATTTACATCTTTATCCTGAATTTTTTTCTCCTACCCTTCTCAATTTTCCTTCTTCATTTATGTTAATCGTTTTTCTCCATTTTTCCTTTTTCTATTTTTTGTCGACCATTGAAATATTGTAGAGGTATCGTCATTGGCCATCAGAATGTTATTCGGAAATAAAAAACAATGGAGCAAGATAACAAAGATCGAAGAGCACGATTGAGAGAGAGAAGACTGAGAAGAGAAAGTAAGAGTGAGACAAAGAGAAATATGGGGGAGTAAGACAGTGAAATAGTAAAAGAGCGAGAAAGAGAAGAGACAACTGAGAGAAAGAAGAAGTTGAGAGATTGAAAATAGCGAGTCAATGAGACAATGAGATAGTGAAGAGCAAGAGCATAAGATTAATCCCCATACACGAGGTTCCATTTTGGTCATTTCACTCAAATATGATGTCAGCAAGGGGCAAAAAAAACCTTAATTTCAAAAGGTAGGGCAAATTTCATTTTCTCCCTCAATATCTAGTCATCTATCCACTAAATTGTGGAAAATGTGCCCTGGAGTTAAAAGAAGCAATTTTGAATAAAGTAATGAAACATTGATGATAGCTAATAACTAAATATAATTTATTTTAGAAACCTCAGGTTTTTTATTCCAGTGAGTCAACCCCATGGATTTCACGAACCCCAATTCAATATTTTGAATCAGTAGCCCACATAGATTCTATGCTTGTTAAGGGCATGTTTGGTGTTGTAATGCCAGAATTCAGAGGGTTACATGAATTAATTGAGATCACATTCAAATGAGAGAGATTATGAGGATATAAATGTATACTTAAGAAAAGTTTAAAAAAAATTGAAAGTTATTATCTATATCAATAGAATGTACTTTCATTTCCAGTGACTCAAGCATAGAAGTTCCAAAATTAAGTGTGCTTAGCTTAGAGTAAAATTATGTTGGGTGACCTTCTATATGAGTGAGGATAAATCATCTTGAAAGGCCTCACGTTAATAAATTGCATTTAAAAGTATATAATTTAATATTAAATTAATTTTAAACAATTAAAAGTGCTTAATATACATTTTAAACCTAAAAATGCATGTTATAATATTAAATTGTTATGCTTTAGCCATAGTGACCAAAATTAATATATTATTTTTAATTATTTTCTATTCATATTTAATAGGATATTTAAATTGCCCGTAATTGTATTTAAATTTTAAACTAATTGATAGAAGTCTAAGAAAAAAAAAGTGTTATAAAAAATTAAAACCAATAATCAGGCTTTATAGGACTATAAAGAGATTAAACGTGGAAAAGAAATATAATGATAGGAATAAAATTGAAACTTAGAAAAAAAAATGTTGGAGAAGGTGGCAGATTTTTAGGAATGTCAATTTCATAAGAATGTATTTCCACAATTTTATTTTAGAGAAAAATATGAGGTATAAATACAGTATCAGGAGACTAAAAATAGACCCTAGAAAGATGCAACCAATCTAAAACTCTCTAACTACATAGACTAAGTATATATATTAACACTCTCTCTCAAACTCAAGGTAGTAAAGTAGGAATCAACTTAAGTTTGTTAAGCAACAGGAGAAAGGGCCCGGGGGACGAAGCTTTGGTGAAAATATCGGCAGACTGCTCAATAGTAGAAACAACTCGTAAAAGAAGAGTTTTACTCTGAAGATGATGTCAAACAAAATGATAGTCATGAAGGATCTCATATCTAAGAGTTCCACGGGCACGATCGGATCGCTCCGATCTCACAATGACCAAAATACATATTTTACATTCAAAACATACAGTTATGCAAACAAACATTAATTATCGGTATGCTAAGAACAAGATAAATAACATGGGAAATAGTTCCATACCAATTGAAGACGTTCTTCACACTTCGGAACTCCAATGCAGCAAAAACCTCCACACGATCTACCAACACCCAGTAGCAATGTCAATAACAGCAGCACGAACAACACACGAACATGAACGCCGCGGGGACGACACCAACACTAAAGAGCCCCAGGTATTCTCAAAGTGAAAACCTAAAGGGTGGTCTTTGGTGAATTTGGTAGAGGAAGGAGGAAACAAAAATCGTGTAGGCGATAAGCAAATAGGAGGGAAAAAGACGCTATCGCATAGCAAAAATGCTTATCGTTTAGGAGGAGCTACAAGATCGTGTAGGATTTACTCAACAATTGTTTAGCAAAAGATACACGATCCTTTAGCTAAATCGACACACTATACGATCGTTTAGAGAAGCTATCCAGTCGTGTAGGCGACAGTGTGTGATTTTTTAGGCGCGAGGTAGACAATCGTTTAGGCGAAGAGGACTATCGTATAGGCTCTTGTTTTACATAAGTGATCGTTTAGATTCTCCAACATGCGCTTGCTCACAAATTCTTTTGGGTGATCGATTCAAAATGAAACGATTTCATTTTTATTTCATCGGTTACAATAACCGACGGATTCCACTAAACCATGTCCAAACATGAATTTTGGATTAATTATCATATAATTAATCAACTAATTAATTAATAATCATATTATATTTTTATCCTATAGTTTGATATCACATATCTACTATAGTATTTTCTCCTCTACTTGATATACATCATATTTATATCTAATTTCCTCCAAAATAATGTATTTCATACATTTAGCCAATTATATCATATATAATTAACCAGTCCAATTATATCATATAAAATCGAATTTCTTCTTGTCAATTTGAACATTTCAAATTAACCTAGATACTGGTTCTCGACTTTATCCAAGCTACCCAGGGGACCTAATAGATCTATGGCTCAAAGCTCCAATGGTCCGTGAATAGCTAACTAAACTCTTTAGCCACAAGATCCACCATCCGTTAACTGTCAGACATTCCACTAAAGACCAACAACTGAACTCTTCTTAACACAGATATATTTCTGTGCCATCAGATATAACCAATCATGAGTACGATGACCCTTCACAGATGCTCGTAAGTACAACTGGGCCAAATTACCGTTTCGCCCCTATAGTTACATCTCACTTCTTAAGTACTAATGATTCCTTTAATGAACAATACAACATAGTCCAACTATGTGTGAACACCTCTCAGGCCAAGAGAAGGTGTATGGCACCACATAGGACGCGCCCGCTCGCATGTCCCCAACACGAATGATCAGGATCAGATCATCTGGGACAAGTCACAACACTTGTGACCATTCCACAAAGCGGGCCGTATCCGTAGCGATCAATGTAGCGTTACCAAGATAAGGTTTCCCTCCTATATCCATATACTACAAACCATTTTGGTTATCACTCAAGACATGATCCACTTGTATGTTACCACATACATGCTGGAGTCACATACAGATAACCAGGGATTTTAAGTTTATTGGTTTGTGGTAAAGCAAATAAAACAAGTAACTGAGCAAATATACAAGATTTGAAGTAAATATCATATATTAATAACACAAGCGTTCATATAAACTGTTTACAAACTACAGGACACGAGACTTTAGGGCATCAACCTCAACAATCTCCCACTTGTCCTAAAGCAAAGTGGGGTGTACAAAAAACTAGTACAAAATAATAAACTAGGGCATAAAAGCCTAGTATAAGAATCCAGACCGTTGTATTGCGGAAAAAATCCGGGAGGCCCTCCTTTTTGTGCCACAGGTTGAAAGCTTTGTTGTTGATTTTTCCATGCAAAATTTGGGTGATTTCGCCACCCGGGGTTATATGTATTGGAATAGGGATTATATCTCAGGAAGCATACCGATTGCAGGTTTGTTGGGCATTCCTCCATCGGGTGAGCATCTCTGCAAATGACCCAACTTGCGGTCGTTTGAGTAATTGCGTTGACCTGCCCTTTCTTCGTTCCCGTATTATTAATTGTGATATCTTGTACCAAACTCATAATCGCAATCATTTGATTTTGCAGGGATGCGATGGCCCCATTGTTTGCCTCATTTTCTTTGATTCTTAATCTTTGATCGTTTTCCCTCCAATCCTCGTGATTTTTGAAAATGCGATCAAGTATACTCTTTGCCTCCTCATATGTTTTGTCGAGCATACCACCAGCGACTGCCGCATTGGTAGCGGTCTGCGAAGAGAGATTCAATCCTTGGTAGAAAATCTCCATTTGCAGGCAGTCTGGTAGGCCATTGTGTGGACAGTCTCTTACATATCGCTTGAACCAATCCTTGGTAGAAAATCTCCATTTGCAGGCAGTCTGGTAGGCCATTGTGTGGACAGTCTCTTACATATCGCTTGAACCTCGCCCAAGCATCGCTGAGCTATTCATTATCTTCTTGTTCAAATTTTTTTGTTAATTTCCTTCTCCTAGCATTCTCAGTTGGTGGGAAATACTTCTTCATAAACGTTTCCACCACTTGTTCCCACGAAGTTATCTCCCTCGGTTCGAGAGAATATGCCCATTTCCCTACCTGATCAGACAAAGAAAATAGAAACAGAGTTCGTCGAACTTCCTCGGTTGAGATATTCGGGAACACAAAAGTGTTGCAGATTTCTATGAACCTCCGGAGGTGGGCGTGCGGGTTTTCGCCATGCCTTCCTCCAAACTACTCAGCAGCCTAGATCATCTGATGCTTCATTTCAAACCTCAATCCATCTAACACCGGTCTATTGTGGTCATTCACTAGAAGGGATGGGGTTAGCCATTATATTATTCACGTTAGCGGCCCTTGCGTCCGGTTACTCCACAATACTTGGTGTTCTTTCTTGTTGTTGTTGCCAGTCTCGTAATCTTCTTCTGAATGTTCTCTCAATCTCTGGGTCGTAATTCGCCAGAGATTGAGAGACTGCAAAGAAATAAAAAAAAAATTACCGTTAGCACTCTATTTTGCCAAAGTCCCTGGCAACAGCGCCAAAAACTTGGTGCTTGGTTTTATGATGTGGAAATATGGATGTTATGCGTTGATGGAATTGCGTTGTGCACTCAAGTTTTCCCAGTGGAATCTAAGTGTAAATTCTTTGAGTTTCCTGGTAAGTCCAGGGTTAAACACAGGGACTTGTGAAAATAGTTGCGTTGGTAATTTTTATGAGAACTTTGCAGTAACCGGATAAATAAATTAGGTGTTGGGTTTGTTGTTTACATTGATGAAAAAGAAATAAACAAATGCGGCGGAGTTGAGAAAAGACAGTTGCGTTGATAGATGCACTGAGTATGCAATGAATGGGTTGAGAAGATCTTTAGCTAACGTTACTTGGGAATGCATCAGACTATGCGATCATGTAACAACCATGCACAGGAAGTCATTTTCCAATGTAAATGTGATGCTCCTAAATCTAGGACGCATGTGTTGAATGTAAAATGTCCATAGAGCTCATCCCTAAGTCTCTACTCTTGTCCTATGCGATGATACAAAATGCATAAAAGCAAAGTGACCATATACAATTATATCCTATCTCTAGGATGCATGCGATTCTTTTAAAACAAATAATGCTCATTCCTAAGTGCCTATCTCTTGTTCATGCATTCTAATCTGGCTCTTCCAAGTCTAGATTCTAACCTAACCTTCTCCAAGTCTAGATCCTGTCCTTAGACTTGATGATTAAATTTATGAAATGTGGAAAATGTGGATGATATGTGTTGATGGATAGCGTTGTGCACTCAAGTTTCCCCAGCGGAATCCAAGTGTAAATTCCTCTGAGTTTCCTGGTAAGTCCAGGGTCGAACACAAGGACTTGTGAAAATAGTTGTGTTAGAGATCTTTATGAAAACTTGCGGTAACCGATTAAATAAATAAGTTGAGTTGTTGTTGCATTAATGAAAATAATAATAAATGCGATAGAGTTCAAAAAGAGTTGGCAACGGGAAATACGATGAATATGCGGTGAACGGGTTGAGAAGGGTTTCGGCTAACACTCCCTAGGTTTCGTTCATGTCTTGCGATCATGTAACATGCATACAATAGTAAACCCCTCTCGGTGTGAATGCCACGACTTTTAAGGCTAGAACGCATGCGATAAATATGCGATAAGTCTACAGGGTTTACACATAAACCTCTATTTCTATTTATACAATGACAACATGATATTCACACAAATATGCGACCACATAATATCATTCCTATTCCTAGGATGCATGCGATGCAAGTTGACAATCAAAGCTTATTTCTAAGTACCTATCTCTTGTTTATGCAAACCTAATCTTGCTCTTTCAAGTCAGATTCTAACCTAGCTCTCTCGAGACATTAGGTTCTTTCTTTAGATTCTCTCTCGAGCAACTCTAAAAGGATGTTTCGCACAACATAAAACAAGACAATCGCAAGCAATGAACTTCCTAGATCATGTTAGCTTAGTTCTTCTCAACTAGTTTAGCTACTCATGCGTATTAAGAGAGTGAGCAGATGTAGAAATAGAACTTCCATTGAATAGATAAAAGATGAAGTACAGAATAACAATGCAAGTATAGTAAAGAGCCTAGAGCAATTTCTTGCCACCAGGTGTTACACTGTTCTGCTCGTGCTCTAAAGATATTCTCGCTTTCGCGAGAGTCAACCCGCTCTCTCTTCTTACGCCCCAAGGTTCTCTCTCGAGCTGCCTTGGACGATATCCGACGTCACCACTCTTCTCTAGCTCCGCCATGAAATGAAAAAGAAAACTATGAATAGAAGTGTGAACTTGTAAAGTGTTGAAGTAATCAACTTCTTAACCCCTTCTCTGAAGAAGGCACTTAGTATTTATATTTATAGGGCATCAAAGGTGAAAGGTGGCTTCTCTCTCCTGGTTGTACAGATGGGACAACTTTAATTCCTGATTGATGCGCTGGATAGGTGTCATCGATAAAGCTGGATGTACTTTGTGACCGTTATTGGCTGTCAACTTAATTTGGATCCGACTGCCGTCAGCTTTATTTCCCATTGATCTTAATTGTCCTTTCGTCCGGATGCGTCCACCATGTTGCGGTGATTCTTCTTGGGTGGATGTTTGTGAGCAGATCAACGCAAAGTCTTGCGGTGAAGTTGCGCTCGACCGATTTATTCCTATGATCACATTCTTTGCATTGCGTTAACGCATTATTCTGCACAAAAATATAGAGATCAACTACCCTAATGTGTTGGACGCATGCGACAGCAATATTGTAGAATTTATGCTTAATGGACGCAATTTAACATATTCTATCAATGCAATCCTGCATTGTTTAAGAACTTAGCACTATGATAACCTGCATTTCTACCCTTTATCAAGACTACCCTCCTGAGTATCTCTAATGGACGAATGAAGCATACATAAACAAGATAATCGCAAAGAATGAAGATTCCCTAGTTGTGCTAACTAAATGCTTCTCAACTCATTCAATCGATTTAGCTACTCATGCATGAATAACAGAGAGTAAATAAGTATAGAGAAGGAAATTCCTTTTTTATAAATGAGTTGAGTACAAAATGACAATGGAAGTTAAAGGTAGAGAGCTGACCGAGACTTTTACACTGAAATCTCTATTCTGTTTTAAAGATGTTCTTGCTTTCGTAGGTGTCGGCCCTCTCTCTGTCCTTGAAGCTTCCGACGCTCTCCTAAGCTTACCAGAACGATCTGCCGGCACAACTTCTTCCCTCAAATCCGCCTTAAAATGAAAGAAAACTAAGAACAAGGACGTGCAAAATGAAGTATGGAATCTCTAACTGCTGAACTCGTGAATTGGTCAACCCCTTCTCTAAAAAATGACCTTGGTATTTATAAAGCATCCGTGGTGAAAGGCGGCTTCTCTCTCCTAGTTGTACAGATGGGACAACTTTAATTCCTGACTGATGCGCCGAATAATTGTCACCGACAAAGCTGAATGTACTTTGTGACCGTTATCGGCTATCAACTTAATTTGGATTCGACTATCATCAGCTTTCTATCCCATCGCTCTTAATTATCCTTTCACCCGGATGCGCCTACCATGTTGCGCTGACCAAGTTGCGGCAATCCTTCTCGGGCGAATGTTTGCGAGCACTATCAACGTAAAACCTTGCGGTGAAGTTGCGCTCGAACAATGAATTCCTATGATCGCAATCTTTGCATTGCATCAATGCATATTCTACACAAAAATACAAAAATCAACTGTTCTAATGTGCTGAATGCATGCGACCACAATATCATGAAAACGATGCTTAATGGACACAAGTTAACATGTTTCATCACTACAATCCAACATTGTTTAAGAACTTAGCACTATGATAACGTTCATTTCTGCCCGTTATCATTAGACTGATCCGTCTCATCTCCTCAACCTCTTGAGGGGTCTTAGAACACATGTCTTTAGATAAAGTGACTCCATGCCTGAACAGCAATAGGCCTTTCATGGAGTCCTGCATCGAGTACTTGAGCAACATCTTGTCGATGTATGATGCCTGAGACAGTGCTAGAACTTTGTTCTTACGATCCAGAAAGATCTGTATACCTAGAACAAACTGAGTCTCTCCCAAAGCTTTCATTTGGGTCGCTAGCCAGTTCTTAACTACAGTCAGTAGACCTACATCATTCCCAATGAGTAGGATATCGTCTACGTACAACACTAAGAAGACTACTGAAGCGTTGATGATCTTCTTGTAAACACAAGGTTCATCAACGTCGCCATCCTGGTCAACATCCTCCATTTCCTTCTTATAAGACAATGGATCCAAAACGTCGTCATCTGCTACCATAGCAAGGATTTCCGTGAAACCCAAATAGCGAATGGGTGGGTTCGTAACCCTCCCACTACGGCGAGGTTCTCCCAACTCTTGAGGTAGAACCGACCTACTGGATGAACTCCCATCAGCAACTCTTACTAATGTAGCAGACTCTTCAACAACTCTTGTTGAAGTTTCAATAGTTTCATTGGAAAGCTCACGTAACACGACTTTGCTTTGTGGACTGTTTTCCCTTATATGATCATCCTCCAGGAAAGTAGCATTTGTTGAAACAAACACCCTATTTTTCATCGATTCATAAAAAAAATCCCCCGTGTACTTTTGGGGTAGCCTACAAAGGGGCATAACTGTTGGATCGATATGGCAACCTTAGAGGGGGTGAATAGGGTTTAATTAAATTTTTTTTTAAATTAACCCAATTAAACTAATTAATACACTTTTTATAAATAATAAGAAAAATTCAATTTATGCAACAAATAAGATGATAAAAATGTGATAATTTAATTCTATCAAATTTTAGCAAATAAATAAGAACAAACTAAAACATACAATAAATTGCTTAAATTAATTGCAAAAATAAAAAAGGAAAGAGTTAGAGAAGAAGACACTGTAATTTTTATAGTGGTTCGGTCAAACTCAACCTACTCCACTCCCCAAGCGTCTCTTGAGAATTTGAATAAAATCTTTCCGACTCTTTCCACGGATTAAAGCCCAACCATTACACCACTGCTCCTTTTACGGGTTCAAAAGCAAACCCGATCCATTCCACAGTTTAGGATCAAACCGTTACAAATGTTGGAATTTTTGAAGAACACAATATAACTCTCACTAGATTGGATTTACAAGTTTAAGCACTCAACAAGTTTATCCTCACAATATAATAACACTCTCTCAAGAATAAGATGAAAAAAAATTGGGAACTTAGAGAGAGCAACAATGGAACTTTTGAGTTTTGGAGGATTATGAAATTTAAAATTTGTTGGTTTAAAATTTGAAGAGGAAGATGGTTTATATGAGATGAAAATTTTTTTAGAAACCACAATTAATTTGGACCACTGGATTTTGGAAAAGAAAAATCAATGGTGGAGATTTTAAACTAGACTAGTCGTTAGATACAAACAAAATATAATATTAAATTCCTTTTTTTTTTAAATTCATTTTCTTTTTAAAATTAATCCAAAAAATAAAAAAACATACCATGTGTCAAAAACTAGCCGTTAGACACAAACATAAAATAATATTAAATTTATTTTCCTTTTAATTCATTTTCTTTTTAAATTCATTCTCTTTAAAGTCAATCCAAAAATAAAAACATATCAGGTGTAAAAAACTAGGCTTTAGACACAAACATAAAATAATATTAAATTTATTTTCCTTTTAAATTTTTTTTTAATTTCAATTTTTTTATTTTAAATCAATTCAAAAATTAAAAGTTCATCATATGTTAATCTCTTAATGATCCACCATTCAACCGCCACATGTCTACATGCAGATGGTCTGGTTATGCCACGTCATCCACCCCAATATTTTCTCTATAGACTTGTTTCGGTCATATCGTCTTCGTTTTAGCTCCGATTTGAGTGATTCAAGAGGTGTTGGAATCGTTGTTCCGAACTCTATGCTATGGACATATTAAAACATAAGATTTTCAGTAGTTAAAAATTGAGTTTGTTATCATCAAAACATTGATTAATTAATTTGAGATTAAGGGCCAAAAAGCCAACAATCTCCCCCTTTTTTATGATGACAAACCATTCAAGAAAAATAGCTTGAAATACATGTAAACCATATGTAGCACATAATAAAATTCAACATATAACCATAAAGATCATTCTTGAAATTCACTACAAAAATAAATAAATTCTCCCCCTAATTAATACAATCAAAATCATAATAAATTTATAGTATATTTTTCTTAAACTTCTCTCCTTTTGGAATCATAAAAAAGAATAATTAAGAAAAATTTAGAACTACATAAATGTTTCCCTTAAAAACATGAACATAAATTTAGCACAACTCCCCCTAAGAATATTAACACATGCTTTCCATATCTCCCCCTATCAAAATGCCTTCTAAAAGATTTAACAAGTAAAATTATAAAATCAAGAGGCATCACAACGAATAATATCGAGCTCAAGCCTATTTTTGCAAAAGTTTTCTTCATTCAAAGGCTTGGTAAAAATATCCGCTAATTGATTATTAGAGCCTACAAATTCAAGAGTAATATTATCATTTTGCACATGCTCTCTAATAAAGTGATGCCTAATATCAATATGCTTAATCCTAGAATGATGTATAGGATTTTTAGTCAAATTAATAGCACTAGTATTATCACAAAATATAGGCACATTATCAAACTTTAATCCAAAATCACAAAGAGTTTGTTTCATCCAAAGAATTTGAGCACAACAACTCGCAACTGCAATATATTCCGCTTCGGTAGTGGATAAGGCAACCGAATTTTGCTTTTTACTAAACCAAGAAACTAAGGAACTACCAAGAAATTGACAAGTCCCACTAGTACTCTTACGGTCAAGTAAACTACCCGAAAAATCCGCATCGGAATATCCTATCAAATTAAATTCAACATTTCTAGGATACCATAAGCCTAAATCAATAGTACCAAGCAAATATTTAGAAATTCTTTTAACGGCATGTAAATGTGATTCCTTAGGACAAGATTGAAATCTAGCACAAAGACATACACTAAACATAATATCGGGTCTACTAACGGTTAATAAAGTAAAGATCCAATCATACCTCTATAAGCTTTTATATCCACACACTTACCTTTTTCATCCTTGTCAAGCTTAGTGGATGTGCTCATAGGAGTTTTTGTAATTTTACCTTCATTGAATTTGAACCTTTTGAGCAAATCCCTTGTGTATTTTTCTTGACTTATGAAAATACCATCCTTGAGTTGTTTGATTTGGAGTCCAAGGAAGAAGCTAAGTTCTCCCATCATACTCATCTCAAATTCACTATGCATACATTTAAAAAATTCTTCACACAAAGATGGATTAGTAGAACAAAAAATAATATCATCAACATATATTTGTACTAAAAGCATATCATTTTCTTTAGTCTTAATAAAAAGAGTAGTATCAATTTTACCCATTTTAAATCCATTCTCAAGCAAGAAATTACTAAGTCTATCATACCAAGCTCTTGGAGCTTATTTTAAGCCATAAAGAGCATTTTTCAACTTATAGACATGATTAGGAAAATCAAAACTTTCAAACCCCGGAGGTTGTTCTATATAAACTTCCTCCATGACATAACCATTTAAAAATGCACTTTTCACATCTATTTGATACAAAATGAAATTCTTATAAGAAGCAAAAGCAAGCAACATTCTAATAGCTTATAATCCAAAAAGTTTCTTCATAATCTATTCCTTCCTCTTGACAATAACCTTGAGCTACAAGTCTAGCTTTATTTCTAATGATATTTCCATTTTCATCTATTTTATTTCTAAAGACCCATTTAGTTCCAATTATAGAAGCATGAGAGAGCCTAGGGACTAACTCCCAAACTTTATTCCTTTCAAATTGATTTAATTCTTCTTGCATAGCTAAAATCCAAAATTCATCATTTTCGGTATCTTTAAAACTTTTTGGTTCAATTTGAGAAACAAAAGCAAGATTATTAAACATATTAAGAGAGGAACGAGTTTTCACACCTTGTTTGAGATCACCAAGAATTAATTCTTTGGGATGGGAAAGAGCATACCTCCACTCTTTAGGCATGGATGAAGAAGAACCAACTTCATTCTTTTCAATTAAGCTCACCTCTTGCTTACTTGAAACAATTTCCTTGCCTTTGTCACTAACAAGTAAATCTCCAAAATTTCCTTCTAAAACATCACTATAAATAGGCTCATTAGAAATAACATTGCAAGATTCATCAAATACTACATGCATAGATTCCTCAATTACTAAAGTTCTTTTATTGAAAACTCTATAAGCTTTACTAGTAGAGGAATAGCCAAGGAAAATACCAATATCCATCTTAGAATCAAAATTTCCAAGTTTTTCTTTGTTATTCAAAATAAAACATTTGCAACCAAAAACATTGAAATACTCGATATTTGGAATTTTGTTATGCCAAAGTTCATAAGGAGTTTTATCCAAAGAAGGTCTAATTAAAACTCTATTTAAAACATAACAAGCGGTGTTAACGGCTTCCGCCCAAAAGTATGTAGGTAAACCATACTCATGCAACATTGATCTAGCAAATTCTTGCAAAGTACGATTTTTCCTTTCAACTACACCATTTTGTTGAGGAGTTCTTGGAGCGGAGAAATTATGAGAAAAACCATTTTCTTCACAAAAAGTTTCAAAAGCATTGTTATGAAATTCTCCTCCATGATTACTCCTAATTTTAGAAATCAAAAAAATATTTTTCATTTTGAACTCTTTTTGCAAAACTAGAAAAGCTTTTCCAAGCATCATCCTTATGTTTTAGCATCAAAACCTAAGTAAATCTTGAAAAATCATCAACTATCACAAAGGCATAATAGTTCCCTTCAAAACTAGCAATTCTAGAAGGGCCAAATAAATCCATGTGTAATAGTTGAAGGGGTCTAGTTGTAGAGATTACATTTTTAGATTTGAAAGAGGACTTAGTTTGCTTACCCATTTGACAAGCATCACAAACTTTGTCTTTTTCAAATTTAACTTTGGGAAGACCTCTAACCAAAAAATTCTTGGAAATATTTGAAATTAAGTGCATGCTAGCATGTCCTAGTCTTCTATCCCATAACCAAGAATCATTATGAAAAGCCGATAAACATTTATCATTAATAGGACAATCATTCAAATCAATAGTATAAACATTTTCATCTCTAGAAAATATAACTTTTCTATTACTAGCATTTTCAATGATGCAATTCTTTTTATCAAACACAACTCTAAAGCCTTTATCACTCAATTGACTAATACTAAGTAAATCATGCTTCAAACCATCAACCAAAAGTACATTTTCAATTAAAATAGAAGATTCATTACCTATACTACCTTTACCAATTATTTTACCTTTCTTGTTGTCACCAAAGGTTACAAGACCTCCATCCTTTTTGGAGAGAGAGACAAACTTGGATGGGTCTCCCGTCATGTGCCTCGAGCAACCACGATCCAAGTACCACTTGTTTTTCTTAGAGGCTAACAAACCTACAAACACAAATGTTCAGGTTTGATTCTTTGGTACCCACACTTGTTTGGGTTCTAGATGGTTAGCATTGACAAACTTGGGAATCCATTTCAATTTTGCATAGACATTTAAGGCATTGGATTTAGACAAGTAACAAGAATAAGTTGTATGTCCAAACTTGCCACATGAGAAACAAACAACATTATGCAAAGATTTATCTCTTACAACATATTTATGCACTCTACTTTTCTTGGAGAAATTATTCCTTGGAGCATTATGAAACTTTGCCCTTTGAGAAAAATTTCTTCTTGGAGAAGTAGTATGAGCATATTTCAATTTAAAACACTTAGGTCTAATATGGCCTTCAACACCACAATAATGACATATAGGCATAAAGTTATATTTAACATGCTCAGACACAACTTTAGGCATATTAAGCTTAGGCATATTATGAGATGCTTTAACAAAGTTAGTTTTAGAACTTGAAGGAGTAGAACATTCATCAATATAGCCTAAACCTCTTTTATCACCAAAAGGCTTACCTACTTCAATTATCTTGTCTAATCTTTGAGCACCTATTGTCAACTTTTCAATAGATTCTTTAGCCTTATCAAGTTCTTGCAAAGCACTAAATTCCTTTTGTTTGAGTAATTTAATCAAATTATCTTTTTCACAACTATCATGCTCAAGAAATTTAACTTTGTCAAGCAAGGCATTTTTTTCATCACAATCAAAAGCATGCTTGTCACAAGAGATATTCATTTCATCAATATGCATAGCATCATGCTCATTCTCTTTTAAGCAAGCAATTTCTTCAAGTAAAGACTTATTTTTACTAGATAAAACATTGTATTTCTTTTTAAGCACAACATACGTAGAACTAAGTTTTTCTAAATCATTTTGCATATTTTCAAAAGCTTCGAACAATTCATTATAAGAAAGAGGTTCTAGAGTTACCTCATCATTTTGTTCATCCTGTTTGTCATTATGAGCCACGAAGCAAAAATTGGCCACTTCTTCATTATCACTCCCACTTTCGCTTTCATCGCTATCATCCCAAGTAGCTTTCTTTGCTTTCTTCTTGGATTTCTTGGATGATTTGAGAAAAGGACAATCAGTACTGATATGACCCGGCTTCTTACATTCATAGCATATTACCTCATCCTTTTTGTTCTTTTCACCTTTTGACTCTTTTTGGTTGGAGAGATGCTTCTTGAATTGCTTCTTTCTCTTGATGAAGTTCTTATACTTACGTGAAAGATAGGCAACGTCATCTTCATCAAGGTCATCTTCATCTTGGGAGTCAACTTCTAAAGAGATGGTCTTTAAAGCTATACTCTTTTCTTTATTTTTCTTCTCATCCTCCATATTTTTCTTGATCTTTATCTTATGCGTCAACAACGAGCCCATGAGTTCATCAATGGAGAGAGATTTGAGATCCTTTGCCTCTTGAATGGCGGTGACTTTAGGCTCCCATTGTTTAGGCAAAGACCACAATAGCTTCTTTATCTTCTCAAGATTTGAGTACTTTTTCCCAAGTCCTTCTAAAGCATTGACAATGTTAGTAAATCTAATAAACATATCGGAAATAGCTTCATTTTCATCAATTTTAAACATTTCATATTAATGAACTAACATGTCAATCTTTGTTTCTTTTACTTGACTAATTCCTTCATGAGTAATTTCTAATATATCACATATCTCTTTAGCGGTTTTGCAAATAGAGACTCTATTATACTCAACTTCATTCAAAGCACAAAATAAGCAATTAATGACTTTGGCATTTAAAGAGCATGCTTTCTTTTCATTTATTGACTATTCTTCCTTAGGTTTTATAGTGCTAACACCATCAACATCTTTTGTTGGAATTTTAAAACCTTCCTCAACAATATCCCATAAATCATAATCAATAGAAAGCAAGAAAAATCTCATTCTATTTTTCCAATAACTATAATTAGTACCATTAAAGAAATGAGGCTTTGTAATAGATTGACAATCAGTAAAAGAGATAAAACCTAAAGTTGTCATAGCTCAAAAACAATTAAGTTTATCAAGAAATAAATATTTCAAGAAGAGCAACCCACTCTGATACCAATTGTTGGATCGATATGGCAACCCAAGAGGGGGTGAATAGGGTTTAATTAAACTGTTTTTTTAAATAACCCAATTAAACCTATTAATACACTTTTTATAAATAATAAGAAAAATTCAATTTATGCAACAAATAAGATGACAAAAATGTGATAATTTAATTCTATCAAATTTTAGCAAATAAATAAGAACAAACTAAAACATACAATAAATTGCATAAATTAATTGCAAAAATAAAAAAGGAAAGAGTTAGAGAAGAAGATACCGTAATTTTTATAGTGGTTCGGTCAAACTCGACCTACTCCACTCCTTAACCGCCTCTTGGAAATTTACGGATTAGAGCCCAACCGTTACACTACCGCTCCTTTTACGGGTTCAAGAGCAAACCTGATCCTTTCCACAATTTAGAATCAAACCATTACAAATGTTGAATTTTTGAAGAACACAATACAACTCTCACTAGAGTGGATTTATAAGTTTAAGCACTCAACAAGTTTATCCTCACAATACAATAACACTCTCTCAAGAATAAGATGAAAAAAAAAATTGGGAACTTAGAGGAGCAACAATGGAACTTTTGAGTTTTGGAGGATTATGAAATGTAAAATTTGTTGGTTTAAAATTTGGAGAGGAAGATGATTTATATAGAGATGGAAAAATTTTTAGAAACCACAATTAATTTGGACCATTGGATTTTGGAAAAGAATAATCAATGGTGGAGATTTTAAACTAAACTAGTCGTTAGATACAAACAAAATATAATATTCAATTCCTTTTCTTTTGAAATTCATTTTCTTTTTAAAATTAATCCAAAAAAAAAAAAAAAAATACCATGTGTCAAAAACTAGCCGTTGGACACAAACATAAAATAATATTAAATTCATTTTCCTTTAAATTCATTTTCTTTTTAAATTCATTCTCTTTAAAGTCAATCCAAAAATAAAAAAACATACCATGTATAAAAACTAGCCGTTAGACACAAACATAAAATAATATTAAATTTATTTTCCTTTTAAATTTCTTTTTAATTTCAATTTTTTTATTTTAAATCAATCCAAAAATCAAAAGTCCATCATATGTTAATCTCTTAATGATCCACCATTCAACCAATATGCTGCCACATGTCTGCATGCAGATGGTTTGGTTATGCCATGTCATCCACCATAGTATTTTCTCTATAGACTTGTTTCGGTCATATTGTCTTCGTTTTAGCTCCGATTTGAGTGATTCAAGAGGTGTTGGAATCGTTGTTCCGAGTTCTACGCTATGGACATATTAAAACACTAAGATTTTCAGTAATTAAAAATTGAGAAAATGGG
The DNA here is from genome assembly GCF_027475165.1 of Benincasa hispida. Lineage (NCBI taxonomy): Eukaryota > Viridiplantae > Streptophyta > Magnoliopsida > Cucurbitales > Cucurbitaceae > Benincasa > Benincasa hispida. The sequence continues at coordinate 48,639,085 of NC_143481.1, read as the reverse complement.
AGATGATTGAGACCTATCGTATAAGTTGATGCCCAATCGTTTAGCAAAAACTAAGCGATCGTCTAGCAAAAGCTAAGCGATCATTTACCTTATCGCTTAGTACTATGTCTATTGCTTACAAAACACTACACGATCGTGTAGCTCGTCAAGCTGTCGCTTAGTAAATCTGTATTTACTTGACAGCTTCCGTTAGATGTTTTTCCGAGAGAAATCCCAAAACTTTTTTGCCAAAACTTACTAAAAATAGGAAAACAATTTTCCTTTTATCTCACGGTTACCATGAACCACCAATAACCTCTCACTCAATTGGTTATCAGAGAAAAAGATTTAATTATCCAATAATTAATATTATTATAAATATAAATGATAACCAATTTATCATACTATATTTATAACCTATAGTTTTAATATTTCATCTCATGAAACATATAAACCATAGTTCTTTTTCTATTCCATGGTATTTAATGTAAATCTCATTTACATTAATCATCCACTAGCTGTATCTTATACATCATACCAATCATATCATATATAATCGAAATACCTCTTGTCAATTTGAACATTTTAGAACTGATCCTCAACTGAATCCATTGAGCTACCAAGGGGACCTTATGGACCTGTAACTCGAAGCTCCAACGGTACATGAATAACTGACTAAACTCTTTAGTCACGGGATCCACCATCCGTTAATTGCCAGGCACTCCACTAAAGACCGACAATTGAACTCTCCTTACCACAGATATATTATGTGTCCATCTTAACCAATAAGAAGTACGACAACCCTTCACAAATCGCTCGTAAGTACAGCTGGGCCAATAACTGTTATGCCCCTGTAGTTACATCTAACTCCTTAAGTACCACTAATCCCTCTAATGCCCCTGTAGTCCTCTCTTCTAAAGAGAAGTTGTGGCCACTATGTTCAAGCCCCGGAATCAACCCTTAAGGGAGCAATCTATTTACTTATCCCTGCTTCGGGAAAGGAGTGAATTCTATCTTGTGGATTGAGTTCCCAGCTCCCAGATCAGACAAGTTCCCAAAAAGGTAGGCATGTTGAGTTGGCAATCTGGTGACTCTCACCCATACTAATCAAAGGACCGCCCTCAAAGGTAGGAGTTCCCAAAACACTCAGGATTGAGATCGTGTCACCTATGGTCGTTTAGGTGAGATGTAAGTCTTATACAAACTCTTTGTATAGAACACCCCCGCTCGCACGTCTCCACATGAATGGTCAGAATCTACCATCTATAGTAGTTTACAATACTTGTAAACCCCTATAAAGTGGGCCATATCTATAGTGTCACCAGGATCAGGTATCCCACCTTAATCCTTATACTACAGACCTATTTAGATTATCAATTAAGCCATGATCCACTTGTATATCACATATACATGCTTAAGTTCACATAAGATAACTAAGGAGCTTTGTTTATTGGATATGAGTAAATGCCAGAATTAAATAACAATTATTTTATTCATCAAACAATGTGTATTTTTACAAAACTACGAGACTCCGGAAGAATTAGGACATCAATCCCAACATGGTGTTGAGGCTGTAACGGAGTCAGTGATCCCGGAGCGCACAATAAGTCCGAAGAATATTTCGCTTCAAGCATGAGTAGCCACAAGAGCTCATTGATATTTCAACACCAAGAAAGTAACTAAGTGATCCAAATCCTTCATCTTAAAGTGCTCACCAAGTTAGTGTTGCAGATCAGAGGTTCATTTCCAATAATAATCATATCATCAACATACAAAATAAGAAAAACAATACCATAGTCTGTTTGACGCTAAAAACTGTTGTGTCATGAGAATTGGACGTAAATCCAAGTTCAACAATGGTGGAACTGAAAGCTGCAAACCAGGCCCGTGGGCCTTACTTTAACTCATACAACGCTCGACGAAAGAAACACACCTTCTGAGATGGAGGAGAGATACCTGGGGGTGGTTTCATATAAACTTCCTCAGATAAGGCCCCATCAAGGAAAGCATCCTTCACATCCATTTGAAAAAGACGCTATTGTTTGGCTACAACAACGACTAAGAGATTTTGAACAGATGTCGTCCAGGCCACAGGTGGGAAGGTCTCTTCATAATCTATCCTATATTCCTGAGAGTATCCTTTTGTTACCAGCTGAGCATTATAACGAGTTGGGTTGTATGTCCTAAAACTCGTAATTTGTAATGTTAAACATATTCTATTTGCAATAAGGATGATATTAACATTTATTCATTAAACCTGTTGTTGAATAGGTAAATTGTACTTGCAAAGACTAAATCCAATAAACTAAGATCCATGGCTATTATAAGAATACTTGAATTTTATGTGAAGACATAAAGATGGATCAAGTTCGAGTAAATAGCCAAAACAGTATATAGTATATGAATAAGATTAGATACCTTATTCTACTAACATTATCAAATGCAGCCCACTTTGTAGATAGTACAAACGATGTGGTTCTGAATCGTTCATGTGGAGACAAGCGAGTGAAGGTGTCATATGCAATGAGTTTGTATAAGACTGGGACCAAGAAATAAGTCATTCTTACTTTATAACATTGTTTACTATTTAAGACTGACTATTTCAAATCGATGACTTAGGTAACTCAACCTGAATCCTGAGCTAAATATGAACTCCTGTTTATTCGGGATTATTCTTATCCTTATATTTACATAGGTGAGGGTTGGTTCAACAACACCAGCTCAATAAGCCTCCCATTTCAGGGGTAAGATCGGGTAGATAGTTGGGGACATAGGGTGCAAGATGGAATTCCCTCCTACTCGTTTTAGGGATAGTAGATAGGTTGTTCTTTTAAGTGCTGAGTTCAGATCTTGAACAAAGGGCCTCACCATCTCATTGGTCTCGAGAGGGACTCGATTTAGTGATTGGATCACAAATCAATTATTCATTATAGCATCAGTGGGACTTAAGAAGCAAGATGTAATTTCGGGGGTAAACAACTTTTGACCACAACCGTTATTACAAACAACCTGTGAATGATCGACTTACTAATTCTGGTTTGTGGGATTGGTATCCTAACTCTCACGATGGCCTCGTAATTTTTAAATATTTTGTACACATATTGTTATTAATAAAATAAACGTTATTTTATAAGCATTTACTCAAATCTAATAAACTAAGATTCGTGATTATTTCATATGACTTAAGCATGTATGTGAAAGATACAAATGGATCATGCCTTAAGTAATAACCTAAATAGTCTGTAGTAGATGGATAAAGGAGGGATACCTTATCCTGACTGATACTACGGATACGACCCGCTTTGTAGATGTTACAAGTGTTGTAAAGTGCTACAAATGATCTGACCCTAACCATTCATGTAAAGACATGCGAGCGGGGGTTTCCTATACAAAGAGTTTGTATAAGATCGGACCACAAGATGATTAGTCTTTTTATATAATGCCATTGATAATTGAGACTTACATTTCACTAAAATGACCATAGGTAACATGACCTTAATCCTGAGTTAGTTGGGAACTCATACCTATGAGGGCGGTCCTTTGATTTGTATAGTGAGAGTGGCCAGATTGCCAACTCAATAAGCCTACCATTTTGGAGATTCGTCTGATTGGGGAGCTGGGAACTCAACTACACAAGACGGAATTCACTCCTTCCCTGAAGCAGGGGTAAGTAGATAAATTGCTCCCTTAAGTGCTAATTTTGGGTCTTGAACATAGTGACCACACCCTCTTTTGAGAAGAGAGGACTCAATCATGGTAGGACTATGACTTATTATTCATTAGAGGATCAGTGGTACTTAAGGAGTTAGATGTGACTACAAGGGCAAAACGATAAATTAGCTCAGGTGTACTTACGAGTGATTTGTGAAGGGTCATCACACTATTGATTGGTCATATGGACACAGAATATATTTGTAGTGCGAAGAGTGTAACTGTCGGTCTTTAGTTGAGTGATCAATAGTTAACGGATGGTGGATCTCGTGATTATTAAAGAGTTTAATCAATTATGCACGTATCGTTGGAGCTTCATGCTACAGGTCCATGAGGTCCCCTTAGTAACCCAATAGGTTTAAGTTGAGAATAAATTTTTGGGTAATTTGAAGTGTTCAAATTAACAAGAGGAAATTCAATTATATGTGATATAATTGATATGATGTATTAGATACATTAGTTAGAGGAATTAATATAAATATAATTTATATTAAATACCATAAAATAGAAAAAGAACTATGGTTTATATGTTTGATATGATGAAATATTAAAACTATAGATCATAAATATAATATGATAAGTAGGTTGTTATATTTATTTATAACATATTAATTATATGATAATTAATTATTCTTTTTCTCTAATAATCGAATTCAGTGGGAGGTTATTGGAAGTTTTATGGTAACTATGAGATAAAAAAGAAAATGATTTTCCAAAATTAGGTGGATGATTCATTCGAAATAATCTCACAAAAAGGCTATCAAGTAAAAAGGTTTTACTAAGTGATTGCATAGAGAGCATACACGATCAAGCTGACTTTACGATAGTTACTCGTTTAGTTGTTGCTAAACGATCAAGTAGAAAAGTCTATACGATAGGTTTCATCTTTTAAACAATCGAGTACATCGTCTATGCGATAGATAGTATTCATCTCTCACTTACTCGATCGTCTACCTCCTACTTTCTTCAATCCAAAATCATACAGAGCCCACAACTCCTGGATTCTCACACCGACAATACCAAGGTAACCATTGTGGTGGTGTTCCTGTTTAGTTCAAGTATCAAGTTGGACTCGATTGGGATCGAGGCTCATTTAGACGTTCATTGAGACTGTGTTCTGTTCGTTGCGTTCGAGTGCTTTTTTGGACGCATTGGAAATTGATCGAAGGATACTTGAAGAAGAGTTTTTTAAAGGTTTGCATACTCTATCCCTTGTATCTTCCTTTATAAGTAGCATGCTGTAATTTTTAATTATGCATAATCTATTCGTTTCTGTTTAAGACTGTAATTGTTGTGTCCATTCTGAATGAGATTTGGAACGATCCACTTATGCTGCTCAAAGGATATCTCCATTTAGATTTCCTTCATAGTTAAATCAAGTGGACAAAGATATATCTACAGTGAGAAGAGTGCAACTATCGAGCTATAGTGGTGTGTCTCGGTGGTTCACGAATATTGATGAATACGGATTAAAGAGTTTAATTAATTGATCTCATATCGTTGGAGCTCATGATCTGTAGGTCCATAAGGTCCCTCTCTACTAGCTCGTAAAAGTTTAAACTTTAGATTAGAAAATTAAGCGAATTTGAAGTGTTCAAATTTGAAATTAGGGTTTGGAATTTGAAATATTCAAATTTATTTTTAGGGTTTGAATATTGACGTGTTTAATTTCAAACAAGGGGTTGGATAATTATATTTGATATAATTAACATTTAAATTTATCAAAATTAAACATATTTGGAGAGTTTAAGATATTTAAATATTTATTTAAATATTGATTACATGAATAGGATTCATGTTTGAATTAGGTATTTTATTAATTTAATATTTGATATTAAATTATTAATTAATTAATTAATTAAATTTTTTTAATTAATTAATCAAAATTAAAATCATTTTTCATTTTTTACATTCAATTTATGGAAATTGAATTTATTTTTTAAATTATTCTTATTTTGAATTAATTTAAAATTTTAAAAATTAGTTTCAAGTAGAAAAATCCAACTTTGGTAGTGGAGTTTTTCACATTTTGACACCTTGCCCACTTACTTAGTGCTAATTGAGGTGTCAATTAGTTCAAAGACTAAGTGCTTGCATGCTTTTATTAAATAAAAGAACTTCAATTTCGGAATTGAAGAGGGGCTTGTATATGGAATTTCAAAATATTATGATTTTGGGGAAATTCTCAAAAACCCTCTCCTTCCCTTTGATTTATCTCTCAATTAAGAGTTCCACCACTCAAATTCAAGATTGAGAATAGTAGAGAAAACTATCTTGGTGGTCTACTAGTGATTTAAAGGTCAAATTCGTGGAGTATAGCAAGGATCAAAAGGGATTCTTCAAAGGTATAAACAATTGAAACCTAGAGATGTCCACGGGGCGGTGCAGGGTGGGGCCGGGGATGCCATTCCTCATTCCATCCCCGCTCCCCATTTCATTCCCCATCCCCGTGGGAAATTTTTTCCCGTTATTTTTTTTTTTATATAAAAAGCTAATTAATTTAAATTGTGAAAATTTTAATCAAATAATTAAGTTTATCACTAAATTGTTTATTATGGTTAGTTTCATATGATAATTTGAATTTATAGATAAATTACTCAAATTTTGGCCTAAAAAAACTAATTAATTTTTTTAGTAGAAAGAAATAAATATAAATTAAATTATTCACATATATAATCTAAATTTAAACATTCAATTTAAACATATTCATTATGTTTCCTAATAAATAATTAAATTTGAAATTTAAATGTAATATTAATATAATTATAATAATAATATAACATTAGATAACTATACTAAATAAATATGTAAAAGCTAATCGGGGCGGGGAAGGGGAAGGGTGGGGTCGGGGACAGGGAATGCATTTTCCGTCCCCGTCCCCGTTTAGCTCACGAAAAAAAAATTTCCCCACTCCTCACCCATTCCCCGCCTAATCGGTGAATCCCGCCCCGTTCAGGGCGGTGCCCTGTCTCCGTGGAAAAATTGGACATCTCTAGCGAAACCCTCTTTCTCTTACATTTATTTTAAGCATGCTTTTGTAGCTGAAATTAAATGTAATTAGAGTGCTTAATGATTCTGTTTGTTTCCGTTTTATGCATGTTTAATCCATCAATTGGTATCAGAGCATTATTTAAGCATTCAATTAACGTTAATTTGAGTTTGATGGGTGATTTTCTAGTAATGCATGTTTGGTGACTGATATGATTTTTTAATTCAACTTTGGCATTAGATTTCTTTTTTATTTAGTTGTTAAACTTGTAATTGGCTCTTAGTTGATGAGCTTTAATGTTTGATTAAGGGTCTATAATTTTATTAGAGTTAATAGAGTTGAAACTAGGTTGTAATTTAAGATTGAAGCAAGCAAGCTCAATTGGAAAATCTGGAGAAGAAGCTACTGCCCAGATAGCATTGCAATGTTGTTCTTCATAGAACCCGTGGCATTGCAATGTTGGGATGAAGCATTGCGACACTGCTCATCCCAACCTAAAAATGCGTGCATCCGTGAAGTAGTTCGTGGGAGCAATCTAGTTTGACTGGTTCGGTGGCCTAGGGTCTGGTTCAGCCTCTTTTGAAGCTTTGAAGGGCCGATTTGGGCACATCATTTGGGTCGACCTCTGAAGTCGAAAAATGGAGGGTTACACTTACATAATTACTGAGTGTTAGTAAGTTCTTGACTGAAAACGATAACTAAATAACTATAGGAATAAGAATTATTTTGGAGATAGTATTTAGTCAAGCAAAGAAGTATTTAACTACCCCTCAGTAGCACTTATTCTAACTCACTATAGTCTCCACAGGTGAGACGGATGACGAATTAGGAGCATGAGAGACAGGCACAGATTGCTCAAGCTCAGTATCATGAGAAGATGCAAATAAAGGTAAAAAAAAAATCAATAGAAGCATCAGGAAGATAGAGAAAAGAACCTAAAAAATAAGCATGAAAGGTCGAGAGACTAGAGAACATGGTATGCTCCTAGAAAGTGACATGGTGAGAGATGCGCAATCTGTTAAAAAGAGGATCCCAACAACGAAAACCTTTGTGCTCCGTTCCGTAGCCTAGGAAGCAATGAGATGTACACACAGTCCTAACTTTGTATGTTCGAGAGGATGGAGAAAAACAAAACATGCACAACCAAAGACCTTGAGATTATTATAATCAGAAGAAGTACCATATAATCGTTCAAAGGAGAAACATTGTGTAGAACAGACGAAGGAAGACAATTGATTGTGTAGACAGAAGTAAAAGCGACGTCTCCCCAAAATTTTGTAAGACATAAGTTAGACAGAAGATGAGTTCGAACAGAATCCAGAGCGATTTTTACGTTCCGCTCGCCCATTTGGTTGAGAGGTATGGGGATAAGAGCACTGAACAAGAGTGCCTTGCTGAGTAAGGAAAAAAAAAAGACTAAAGTCCTTATACTCCAAGGGGTTATCTGTACGAAGAGCTTTGAGACAAGGCAGAACGGTGTTTAAGAAAATATATCCAAATAAACCAAGAGTAGTCATCAATAAACAAAAAAAAAATAGCGATATCCAGTGACAGTAGAAGTAGGAACCGGACCCCAATGTCAAAGTGAATTAAGTCAAAAGGCTAATCACATATAGAACTGAACTAGGAAAAAGATAATGTAGATTGTTTAGCAAGTTTGTAATTCACACAATCAAAAGGAATAAACTTGGAATTATTATTCAAAATTTCAATAAAAATCAAATGACGGAATTTTTCAGAAGAAGCATGACCAAGACGAAGATGCCACTGATATATAGCAGAGTCAGTGGAAGGAGTAGAAAGATAACAAGTAGTAGTTGAAGTGATGTGAGCTTAAAAAATCTTTCCACTTTGTGAACGACACCAACTATATGTCCCGTCTATAAATCCTAAACCTGACACCCAATAGAAGAAAAAGAAACAGTTAAGCCAAGATCACACAACTGACTGACTGAGGCAAGATTAAAGGTTAGGTTTGTAACACATTAAGTATTGAAAAGTTGTAGCGTAGGAGTGTCAACGAAGCCAACATGAGATATGGTCATACAATTACCGTTAGAAACATGGAGGAAGAGATTTGGCAGGAGTGGGTGTAGTTAGAAGAGAAAAATCAGAAGTGGTATGGTTACAATAAGTAGAATCAAGGAGCCACCGATTACCTGAGGAAACCGCAAGAGCAGAGAAATTGGAGAAAATCACCTGTTTAAGCAAATTTTATAAGTCACTCATTTGAAAGTTAGACAAAGAAGGTTCAAGCTCAGCAGAGGAAGCAGCAGCCATAGAGGTAAGAGTCAGATTTGACATGTTATGACTTTAAAAAATGTCCCGAAGGTCGAGGTGGTCGGATGGGACAATTTTCTAGGATATGACCATGCTTATGACAGTATCTGCACTTAACTTTCAGGCAATCAACAAATTTATGCCCAGTGAGCTTACAACTTTTGTAGAAAATAGCTCCAGAAGTACCAGGCAAATGAATGTTGGTGAGGACGACCTTAGACTGCTTGGAAAAATGATGTCGAGACATTTTTCTTCAAACAAGATTTCTTGTATCGTCGAGTCCAATTATGGAAGGGGACTACGATGTAGCAAAGCAGCACGAATAGACTTGTATTCTGGACTGCTTGGATACAATTGGGTCCAGTCCAAGTTGGCTGGAGAGTGGCCAAATAGTCATTAACGAATAGACAGTCTCCTAAGTAAGACTAACAAGTGTGTTGTGCAGTTGATAATAATGAGCTAAACCAACTGATTGAAAATGCGTAGATAGGAAATCCCACAAACTCTTGGCATCATTAGATGCATTAAACTGAACATGGATGATAGGTATAGAAGTATTCCCGAGCCAGGTGATGATATGATGATTTTGAATGTCTGAATCCTCTGATCGTTCAACAAATTTATTATCGTCCTCGGTATATAATCTGACTGGTTAAGGGCTATCACCAGTGACAATACGCCATAACTTGCGCCTAATTAGAAAACTTTTTATTTAATGGGCCCAAATAAGATAAATTGTCCTATCAAGAATAGTACTAATTGGGCGAAATACATGATCTTTCTCCATGCAACTCGGTGGCAAGGGGAACTTGGCTCAACTGGGGAGAGAAAGAAAAAAAAAACAGGCTCTTCTCGGCTCAGATTAGTGGGGAGAAAAAATGGCTTGGTGGCTCAACTCGGCGGCTCGGCTCATCTCGGTGTGGTTGGCTCGACGGCTTTGACGTGGTCGGCTTGACCTGGATTCTCGTGACTGATCCAGTCGTAGACGATCTAAGAGGTGTTGATATGGGCAAGGATTGAATCAGATAGTGGTTCGCCAACGGGCTTCATAAAGACGAGCAATGTACGGAGATGACAATTAGAGGCAATGGACAGAGGTGAATCAGGCGAACGAAGACCAGATCTAAAGACGACGGCCATGAACGAGACGTACACGAATAAAGTGATCTGAAGACGGCGACCACAGACGAGATGAGCACGAATGGAGTTGCCGACTAATGGAGAAGCGGACGAAATTGGATGGAAGCACCAAAAAGAGACGCAAACGAATGGAGACGGAGTTGTCGATTGACGAGGAAGCCGACAAAAACCTCGGACAGAAGCGCGACATGATTCTCGAAAGCTATTGACGGCAAAAGCTACTGACAACATGATTCTCAAAAGGACAACACATGAACCACGATGTCAGACCCTAATTTGCACTCTGGTACCATATTAAAAATGTATTTCCACAAGTTGTATTTTACAAAAAAGTATGTGGTATAAATACAGTATCAGGGGACTAAAAATAGACCCTAGAAAGACTCAACCAACCTACAAACTCTCTAATTACATAGACTAAGTATATACAATAACTACTACTATTTATTTGATTTTCAAGTTGATTTTGGATACATTAATTTTACCCAACACTCATTTTCAAATGAAAAAAAAAAAATCAACATAGATGATTTCAAATGATGTGATTTGAATTCGAAATGTTTTGTTTCTTTTTTTTAAATGAAAAAATTTTAAATGAAATTATTAAAATTTGAAAAGTACTTGGGTGCATATCGGGCTGCACTCATCCTTGTGCAACCTATCCAAATGGCCAATCACAAATTTCATACGATAAATTTTTTTAAATAAAAGATTTTCTTAATATTTTTTTTCATTAGTGGTTGAATAAGATGTATGGAGATGGGTTTGTTGGCTACACCCAAATATTAATCTCAAAGTTTTGTGTTTTGATGTTAACCAGAAAGGAAAAAGCTAACAAGCTTACTAATATGGATGATTAATTGTGATTTGTAAACACAAAATTAAAATGTAACGAAGTTAAATGAGATATTTAACTCTAAAATTTATGAAAATCATGCAAAATTCAACTATTTTAAATAGATTTTTTTTTCTTTTATCTAGGATTTCAAATCATTTTCTTTCGTACTAAATAAGGGAGTTTAACTTCAAAATTATAAGATTATAGAGCATAAGTATTTAGACAAGTAAAAATATGAACAAATAGCAAAAATCAACTCTTAAATAAGGTGGTAATTGCATTTAAGCTTTCAAACTTTCTATGGTAAAAATTGAGCCCTCAAACATTTACAATTATTCAAATTAGTCCTTCAAACTTACAATAATTGTAGAAATTTGACTCCCAAATGATAAAACTTGAACTATCAAATATATATAATTGTTAAAATCTCTATAATTATCTAAGTTTAATAGTTTAATTTTAACATTTATATAAATTTGAATGATTTAATTTTTACAATAAAAAATTTGATGATATAACCATAATAATCATCATACCATCTAGTAATTATTTAATTTTTTTTTTTTATTTCTATGTATTTTCCTTTTTGAATTTTTTGCACGTGGGATTTGGAAGAAAACCAATAACCTTGTGGTGGTTTCTCTTGCCACTTTTGAATTGACAGTAATAATTCATACTTTTGGTTTGACAGATTTCCCCTAAACAGCCATGGTCGTACTACTCGAATCCAACAAAATCGTTTACGGAAAGTTGATGCAAATTTTCAGGAGATTTCCCCCTTTTCTTTTTCTTTAGAGAAATTATTAGGTGACGCTTTATAATGAAAAAGAATACGAGTATCACCATAATATGAAAATTTTTCATCCAATTGAAACGAGGCCTAGAAAAGACGAGTGAGGTAATTAAAAAAATATCATTTGATACTACGACGTGCCAACTCGAGATCGTTTTGTTTATGCTCCTGTGGAAACTGACTTTCAAATTGACTTAAAGAAGGTCAATATCGTTAAACAAGAGGGTAAGGTTCTCATGGGATCAATATGTCGATAAGAATATATACCCGAGCCTAGTACAGACTACCTCCTGGCTCTATTTATTGCTTGCAATGTCTACATGCTTGGATCAATAGTCTAGGATTACAAATATATTTATGAAAATAAATTTCTAGTGCGTATAAAAGAAGTATGATCCTCCCGTAATGCTAGAAATTGTTTATTATTTTAGATGTATGAGAGAAATATTTTTAATTTATTTCTAGTCATTATTAGAGAATGTATATATATATTTTTTTATTTATATCTAACAGTTAGATAACCCTACCATTGTAGTGTCTTCATTGTAATATGTGTAGAATAATTTATATGTTTTAATGATTATATCATATTATAAATTCAATTATTTTTTTATTAAAATATATATTATAAAATAATAATTATATAAAAAGTTCTAATATAAAACATGTTTATAATTAATTGATAATAGTTTATAATAAATCAATATTTGATGGGTAACTACAAATAATTTTATAGTTTGTACATATCGATTGAAAACAATAATTTAATTTGGAATCTAATTTCTAGAGATGTATCAAACATATATCTAAAAACGTGAAATTTAATTTAATTTTTATTGAATCCATTATTTGCAAATTTATATTTTTGAATTCCCTATCAAATTGATGTTAAGATTAGGATCCTTCATTTCAAATTATAATACGATTTACCAGAATTTTAATGGATTTTTTTTTTTCTTTTGATAACAATTTTAATCGAAAATTTAACCTCATATAATTTGAATTTAATATTTAAAACTTAGTTTGATAACATCATGTTATTAATTGAGTGTAATTTAAAAATTGTCCTTGTTATAACTTTTTAATTGAATATTCCTTTTTAAGTGGAATTAGGTCATTTTTGTCAGGTTGAATTTTTCACATTTATAATTTCAGAAGAAAAAATTAATAGTAAAACTCTTATTATTTTTAAAATTTTTATAAAATTCTATTGAAATATTTTTTTAGGATAAAGTAATTCCTATGATAAATTAAAGGGCAGTTGGGATTTCTTCACACAAATAATTGGTTGGTTTCTCAAATTGGTCCACAAAAGTATGTGGCTGCTGTCTTCTCATACATAAACCCCAAATTCCCAATTTAAAAATTAAAGAATTAAAAAAATAAATAAATAAGAGGTGGGCCCACTCTCATGGTTAATGGATGTGGCTACCATGCCTTTGTACAAAAGCAATGGTCCTTTTATTTTATTATTATTGTTTAAAATTTTATTTTCTTTATTTTTTTTTAAAAAAAGTTATTTGGTAGATTCGCCTAAAGAATTGAGCCAAAATATTATTTGACCTAGTTTTTCAAAATAAAGTTATATAACTTATTTCAAACCTTTTTTTTAATATTTCATTTTCTTACTTTTGATTCTCCTTCTATTTCTCACTCTGAATTTCCTCTCTTTCTTCTCCCTCTTGTTTTCTTTTTTTTAGATCACTTCTCTACTGTGAAACACCTTCATGTGAGGTAAAGAATCTATATCAGATACTGATATTTTCAAATACGTATCTTATATGCGATTTGACGTATTTATTTTTACACTTATCATTTTTAAGAAAAAAGATAAGTAACTCGTCCAAACTTTCCTAACTAAAACTATGCAGCTTATTTAAAAAGCTTACTACTCAAATACAAAACTAAAAGGAAAAAGAAAAAAAATAAAAGACCAAACCCTAGAATATCATCTAATCTTCTTCTTCACATTTGAGTCGAATAAGTTCTTTATTCATCTTCATACTTCTCCCAATAATCTTCTTTTTCTTCTTCTCTGATCAATATGAGTCACTTCTTTATTGCATATTATTGATTATTTTATTTCAACATCTTAGAATTATTTTTTGTATTGTATTTCAGTGTTTGAATTATATTTTGCACTATGTTCATTAACTTGTTTGCTAAATTTATCTATATCCTAGATTTTTCTTGAAAAAAAAAACGTATCTTCAATGTATCAGTATCCTAGTTTTTTAGAAATTGGTGTATCGTCATATCCAATCATCCGTATCTTGTATCTGTATCCGTGTCTATGCTTCATAGCTTCTCTATATTCTATATTTAATAATGATAATACTCCTTTCTCTATATTATGTCTCCAACCATGAAGACAAATAGAGTTATTTCTTTTTTTCTTCAACATGTGACAGTCAGAAGCAACAAACAAAAAATTTTCAGGTGTTAAACGGATAAGAGCGACAAAATGAGCCAGAGTTAGAAAGCAAGTTAGAATTAGAACACGAGCTAGAAAAGAAAAAGATAATTTGAAAGGTTTTCGTGATCACTCCACCAAAGAGTTAGGAACTTTGTTTTGAAAAAGACGATAAAATTTTATTTAGGAACTTTGTTATGAAAAAGACGGTAAATTTTTATTTAGGAGCTATGTTTTGAAAAAGTCGGATAAAATTTTATTTTTCCAAAAAAATTAAGATATTTCGCGCAAGAAATCCAAAAAAAAATTTGTGGATTATTTGATAGGGGTATTCAAATAATTCGACAACCCAAACAAGCCGGACGATCTAATCCAAAATGTAAGAGTTGGGTTGGATTAGTTTTGTTCTTGGGTTGGATTGAGTTGGGTTGAATTTTTAAATTTTTATTGGGTTGGGTTGGATTGTGGGTTGGTTAGAAAAAATTGGGTTGACCCAACCAAACCCGAATTATATATATATATATTTTTCTTTGTTTAAAGTTTGATTTCTTTGTATTGATTATTTTTTTAATTTTTAATATTTTTCTTTTAAAATTGTTATGATATTTGTTTATGTTTAAAGTTTACAATAGATATCATAGATATTTGGTATTTAACATCTTAATTTTATGAGATTTTAATTATTAATCATGTGTTGTATATAAATTTACATATTTTTCATTAAAAATAAAAAGTAAGTTATAACCCGACAACCCAACCCAACCCAATCCAAATTTTAAGGGTTGGGTTGAGTTGAGTTGGAAACTTTATTTGGGTTAGTTGGGTTGCCAATCAAACCAAAATTCGGGTTGGTCCGAAAAATATCCTCAACCCAACCCAATCCAACCCATATACACCCATATTATTTGAGTTCATTCATTATGTGTGCTTCATTTCTAACTAAGTTACCTTTTTTTTAAAAAAATAGAAAATTTGTTATTCATATTATTTTAAATTTAAAATTTGTATGCACTTTAGACTACAACTATATTTTTGTAGCTCATTTAATTGTCCAACCAAAACTTGATACATCCGTTTTTTCTCTTATATATATATATATATATATTTCTAATTTTTTTTTGGTATGACTAGAATAAATGGCGAAAAGATATATACAATCAAGTATTGTTCTTTTTAAGTGAAAAACTATGGAAAGAACAAGTTCAAAGAAATAATGATACGTATTCCAAAGAAGAAAGAAAAACAATGGTACGATTTCTCAACTTCTACTTTTTTTTCTTCCCCTAATTTTTAGGATGATGAAAACCTAATGGTTTTGGAGTTTTTCTGTTTTATAGTGTTTTAGAAATTATTGTTTATGTTACACGTCAATTTTGTTAGCACATTTCCAATTTCATTCGGACGATGATGCTTTAAAGTATTGCGTGTTTGGAAATGATTATGAAATTATTAAAATCATATATGATATTTTTAATTATTCAAAATCAATTTTAGTAGAATAAAAATTGTATTAAAAATATAAAATTAAACAACAAATTGATTTTGAGTTATTAAAGGGATATTTTGAAGGAGTCTATTTAAATATAAAAAAATATTTAAAAATATTTACACTTAGTAAAAAGTTCCAAAAGTACAAACACTTTTGAAATTTTTTGCTATAAAATCTAAATCTTTTTAGAATTTTTCTATTTCGAAGAGATTTTAATTAAATATAAAAAAAAGTGATTTTAAAATTTTCAAAATCACTTGTTTGGTTAAATTGAAAATTTTAATTAATTAATTTTTTATTTTTTTACTTTTCCATATATCTATTAAAACAAAGTTGAAAGTTTATAAACCTATTAGATACGAAATCAAAAGTTTAAGAATCTATTACATACTTTTGAAATTTCAATAAGTATATAGGTACAAACATCAAAAACTATTTATTGGGCTGTTTGAGACGCTGAGTTGATATAAAATGTTTGGAGTTCATATGTCTAGAGAATTCATATGTCTATATTTGAGGGTGCACAGTTGTTTTGTCTAAGTTCATATGTAGCTCTGTTTGGGATGCAGAGTTGAGTTCTTATATCAATAGTATCTGGTGCATTTCTAAATCTAAATAAACAACTTTTATGATGACTATTTTTGTTTATGATTTTTTATTCAATAATTATACACATATTTTGTTTGAACAAAATATAGATTGTAATTTTTTTTTTCAATTTTTTTAAAGTACACCTGTATAGTTGGTTATCTTGAAATATGGCCTAAGCTTTAATTTTGTATCATTAATTCCTAACCTTCTTTTTATGCAAAAACAATCATTTTCAAAATTTGATTTCTTATTAATTGATTTATTAAAGTTTGGACAAAATTATTTGAATTAGTTCAATGATGAGAACTATTACATGAAATATTTAAAAATTAATGTTAAAAATTCTTAACAATGCCAAAATGGGGGATTTAACTAGTAGAATGGTTATTAAAAAAAAAATAACTAAATAAAAAAACTTTAGATCTCATTTGTACCAATTGAAATACAATTTTTTTGGGTACCATTTTCATATCTTATTCAGACCTTTTTAATTATGGTTTCTTATATATTCTTTTTTATTTGGTTTACAAATACGCAATTTGACCACAATTAATTATTATGTTTCAAAATTATTCAAAATCAATTGGTTAATGAAAGTGAGCTGGTTTTATTTAATCTTCAAATTTAAGAACCATGTAAACATTTAAATAAAAAAAATTATACAATGTAAGTACTCATAAAAAATACATAAAAAAATAATAAACAATCAATAAAAAGTACTCATACAAAAATGTTAAACAGTCCGTGCTAAGGAAAAAAAAAAAAGAAAAGAAATAAACAGTAACTGAATATTACAAATAAATGTATGTCATAGTACAAGAGGAATCGACAAAAAAAAAATACAATTGAAATGGAATGTAAGGAAATATAAAGCAAAAATAACGTAAATAACACACGAATCTCAAACTAATTGAGTCTTTTGCATTAGTTTGGGTTCACAACAAAGACAGTGGAAGGAATTAAAAAATATCTGGAAAGAATTAAGTACGATGTAGATGGAGAATCTACGAGTTGCCTAATCAAAATATAATGAGGCACCCTATCACTCATCAAACAACAAAAAGTTAGAAGGGACAAAATAAGAAAATAAAACAACCAAAAGTTAGAAAAGAGAGAAGAAGAGAATAAAATGAAAACAACTCACGTGAAACAATACTTCTTGGATAGTGGGGACTCTCAGGTGATGGATAATGGATCAAATATGTTATATAGGGAACATAAAGGAAGAGAGATCGTTGTTGAATAATAGCCCCAAAAAATCAGAATAAATAAATGACAATTTGACCGGTCTCAGAAGTTAAATTTATATCATGAATAAATGAACTCAAATTAGATTAATGAACATGACATTGAAATTGGAATTAAAAAAAAAAACAAAGAAACAAAGGATTGCAAGTTCAGAAAAAATCAAACATGGATGGAAAGTCAGAAAAGTGATAAATTAATGAAACTTTATTAAGGCATTGGAATTAGAATGAAACAGAACACAAAGGATTACAAGTTTAAAAAGATTATACATGGCAGGAAAAGTCAAAATAGGACATAATTTGAAAATTTAACTGGGCATTGGACTTAGAATGAAATAGAACAAAGAATCAAAGGATTACAAGTTCATAAAATCAAATATGGGATGGAATGTTAGAACAAGGCATAAATTGAAAATTTAACGGATAGTAGACTTAAAATGAAACAGAACAAGAAAGCAAAGGATTGCATATTCAGAAAAATCAAACATGGCATGAAAAATTAGAACAAAACATAAAATTGAAATTTTCTAAAGAAAGACTCATATAATATCATTACTCATCATCGGTCGATCTAGGGTTTAGAATCTAAAAGGAACAAAATTGAAAAAATCTCTATCTTTCCATTTTTTTCCCTCATTTTAATTATATGCTTATCATGTCCTTGACTTGAATAGTTAGTTATTTAGACTTGAATATCAAAATTTTCATGTAAGAACATCTTTTCAACACATATCATTTCAATAAACACCTTTGTGCATGTATTTAATCAATGTGAAGGAAGAATAGAGATTTTAGGAGTAATTCATTTCTTCTAAAAAAAAAAAAGGTAATCACCGTTAATGTGTGTTTTTCTTTTCTTTTTTAGTTTTTAACTTGTAGTTCTACTCATCGATAATATCTTTAGAAAAAGCATCCTCAATCAAATACTGTAAGTATTTATTTTTATTATATACATTATTTTTTCCAGATTAAAAAATCCTTCTTATTTTTTTGGTATTGAATTCAATCACTGAAGAGAGGATGGAGAGACAATAGAAAAGAGGAAATAATTTTAATCACGGGCACTTACACATGCAACGTCTTTAGAAAAAGCATTTTCAATAAAATACTAGAAGTACTTATATTTGTTATGTACATTATTATTATTATTATTTTCCAAATTGAGGAATTATTTCCTATTTTTAATATTGAATTCAACCATTGAAACAAGAATGAAGAGACAGTAGAGAAGAAGGAAGAGAGAAGAGAGAGATATAGACGATGAATTTGAGAAAAAGTATGGAAGAAAGATAAAGAGGAAGGAGTTAGAAAAATAGGGACATTTTATCCCTTAAAAATTTCTTAATTTTAGTAGCACAACCATTCATCTCCTTCATTTTTCAAAATGGTATTGTTTATTTGATCAATATATTAACTATCTTCTCATCTTTCATATGTGAGTTTTTTTTTTATTATTATTTTTTATTTTTATTTTTATTTTTAAATTTATTCTTAGGCTTCTTACACCAATAAAAGTGATACTTATGAGGGAAAACACTATCAACGACAACAACAACAACAAAAAAAGTTATTTGTTCCTATAAATTAATTAGTGTTTTTTCCTAAATAATCTTGAAGAGGAAAATATTCTTGATTTAAATTTCTAAAATTGCAATGTTATTAACTATATCCTTTTAAATTTCCTTAAATTAATAAAATCAAATAACCTTATAATCCTATCCACGTTGTGTTACTTGGTGTTAGAATTTTGTCATTGGCTATATATATGTTTAAGGTTGATGGTTTTTGGTTTCTTGGTTGTTCTGGTATTGTTACAAAAGTTGTCTCACAAGATGTTAATCCTGCAATTTATTTATTTCCTTATCTGAAAAGTTATATAGAGTTTTTTCTTTTGGATTCTTTCCTTTTTCACATTCTGCAGAATTCGTTTGGGGATTTTTTTTCTTTTCCATTGTGCCTATTTATTTGCAAGTCTGTGCATTGTAGTGTTGTTGCTTCTACTTTATTGATTTGAAGTACTTTTGATTGTATGTGGTCGTTTATTGCAAGTTCAATTCAAAATTGTATGTGATCTACAAACTGTTGTGCGAAATCTTTATCGAAGCTTTCAGAACAAGAAATATTTCTAGGTCTTAAGGGGAAGGAACTTAAGACATCACTCTTGAGAAAAGATTCTCGGTCTTAGGAGGAGCTTAAAACTTTATTACGTAAGAAGTGAAAGAGTTAAACAATATGTAGTGGAAGTATCAAGGATTAAGCATTCTAATTCACTAAATTTGGCAAAAACTAAAGCATGTACTTCATAAAAAGTGGGTTTTCAGTGCATACCTTTGATGAACTCTCCAAGAAAACGTCTATCAGCTGCTGTCTTCACTTGATATCAACGTGAACCACCTCAAAGCCTTCCCTACTATGCTCTTGGAGCTTTAGGCAGAGTTGTGGGACTCAAGAACAACTTGAAGATGTGAAGAAACAAGAAAAACTCACAGCAGCCCAACTGAAGAAGACAATTTCTTCTTTAGAAAATTTTCTCTCAAATTCCGTATCTCTTCTTCTCCAATAACTCCAATCTTCTTTATATATAATAGATGAACATGCAAAGAGATGGAGTGCATGGCTTGCAGCTCATGCTTGGAGAATCAAAGTAGAGAAGATAATGCCTTTTGTGTGAGCATAAAGATGATGGTAATGGAGAAAAATCATTTTCCATTTTGTGCAACCATGCAAATGATTTTCCATTTAATTTTTAAAATGTAAAATGATTTAAAACCATTTTAATTCAAAAATTGATTTTCTTAAATTAATTAAAAAAATTAATTAATTTAATAACAAATAAATTAATTTTTGCACAATAATCATCTTTATATATTTAAATCATATTTAAATATTTATTCTTTTGTTTCGTTTAATTTGAACGTTTCAAATTAATTTCTCAAGCTACCTTAAAGCTTATCCATTTACGAGCTAGTAGGGGGACCCGCGGACCTACAGATTATGGGTTCCAACGATTCAAGATTAATCGACTAATTCCGATCTAACCCCCATTCGTTAACTAATGGGACACTCCACTATAGCCCATAGTTGAACTCCCTTCACTGTAGATATATTATGTCCACTTAATAACCATAATCAGTAAGTCGATCCTTTACAGGTTGTTCGTAATCACAACTAGGTCAAAAATACCGTTTTACCTCTCTGACTACATCTTGTTCCTTAAGTTCCTACTGATCCTCTAATGAACAATTCTTATTCATAATCTCTATGAATCAAATTATTTCTCTATCATGAGAAAGCGGGGCCCCGATTGTTCAAGACCTGGAGATAGTACTTGAGAGAACAACCTATCTGTTAATCCTAAATAGGGTAGAAGTGAATTCCATCTTGTAAGGCTATGTCCCCAGCTATTCATCCGGTCTTATCCTCAAAATGGTAAGCTTATTGAGTAGTGTTGTTGGACTACTCTCACCATTTGCAGATCAAAGGATAATCCCGAACAAACAGGAGTTCATAGCTAGCTCAGGATTAAGATCGAGTTAACCTAGGTTATATAATAAATGAAATAGTCAGTTTTAACAGTAAACGGTCGTTATAAAGAAAAGTGACTATTTTCATGGTCCAGTCTATATACAAACTCATTGCATAGGATGTCCCCACTCTCATGTCTCAACATGAACGATTTGTGGATCACATCGTTTTTAGCACCTTACAACTTCTTGTAACAACTACAGACTGGGCCGCATCCAATAGTGTTACCAGGATGAGATACCCAATTTCATCCATGTACTCATTAGACCATTTAGGCTATATACTGTCAATTTGATCTTGTTTATGTCACTACATAAAGTTACAGCATTCAGACTATAGCTGAGGATGCGTTTCTTAGATTTTCATAATAAGATGCAAAATCAACTAGTCATTGTTATTGATAAAATAGAATATTTAACACGAACTACGAGTTTTAGTACATTCCCAACAATCTCCCACTTGGACTAAAACTCCAGTGAGAACAAATATATACAATATAATGTTGAGATACATAATAGGAAAAATACTATAAACTAGGACATCTACAATACCATAGACATTCTCCCACTTGCCCTAGATTACACTACTCAGAGTCCTAGTCCCACTAGGTGGCCCTCGAAAACTTTAGCCGAAAAGGCCTTGGTGAATGGATCAGCAAGGTTGTCTTCAGAGGCTATCTTTGTGACGAGAACATCCCCTCTATGTACAATCTCCCGGATGAGACAGTACTTTCGTTCAATGTGTTTTCCATGCTTGTGACTCTTGGGTTCCTTTGAATTAGCAACTCCACTGTTGTCACAATACAGTGTGATAGGCATGTGCATATTTGGAATGGCTTGCAAATCAGCTAAGAATTTGCGTAGCCATATTGTTTCCTTAGCAGCTTCGCATGCAGCCACGTATTCTGCTTCCATGGTGAAGTCAGCGATACAACTTTGCTTGATGCTTCTCCAAACTATAGCTCCTCCGTTAAGAGTGAAAACTGATTCTGAAGTAGATTTCCTGGAATCTACATCAGTCTGAAAATCAGAATCAGTGTATCCTATAAGGATAAAATCCTTAGGTCCATACACAAGCATATAGTCCCTCGTTCTCCTAAGATACTTTAGGATATTTTTTACAGCGGTCCAATGACCATGTCTAGGATTAGATTCGAACCTGCTGATGATTCTAACTGTAAAACATATATCGGGACATGTACACAACATAGCATACATCTCCTCAACCTCTTGAGGTGTCTTAGAACATTATTCCTTTGACAAATAAATTCCATGTCTGAAAGATAATAAAT
Source organism: Benincasa hispida (assembly GCF_027475165.1). Lineage (NCBI taxonomy): Eukaryota > Viridiplantae > Streptophyta > Magnoliopsida > Cucurbitales > Cucurbitaceae > Benincasa > Benincasa hispida. Next base: position 48,616,799 of record NC_143481.1, on the reverse strand, counting down.
CTTTTTTAGAATTTTGCATATTATACCTTGACAACATCTTGTCAATATAAGATGCCTGAGACAGTGCTAATGTTCTATTTTTTCGGTCTCAAATGATCTGTATTCCTAAAACATACTGAGCATCACCCAAATCTTTCATTTGGAACTGTGATGCTAGCTATCTCTTTACGTCAGCAAGAAAGCATGTCTCATTTCCAATGAGCAAGATATCATCAACATACAGAACTAAGAATGCTACAGTTTTGTTGATTATCTTCTTGTATACACAAGGTTCATCAACGTTCTGTTCAAAGCCATAAGATTTGATTGTAGTGTCAAATCTTATATTCCGGGATCTGGGCGCTTGTTTCAATCCATAAATGGATTGATTAAGCTTACAAACTTTCTTTCCTGTCCTGTTTCAATGAACCCCTCTAATTGAGACATAAAAATACTTTCATCAAGATAGACATTCAAAAAAGTTGTCTTGACATCCATTTCCCATATTTCATAGTCATAATATGTAGCAATGGCAAGAAGTCTTCTTATTGATTTAATCATGGCAACAGGAGAAAAAGTTTCTTCGTAATCAACTCCTTCTCTTTGGGTAAAACCCTTTGCCACAAGCCTGGCTTTATAGGCCTGTACCTTGCCAGTTTGGTCTCATTTTCTCTTGTAGATCCACTTACAACCTATAGTTGTAACACCTTGTGGTTGATCTACAAGTTCCCAGACTAAGTTGAAGTACATAGACTCCATTTCATCATCCATGGCTTTTATCCATTATTCCCTGTCAACATCTTCCATTGCCTTCTTAAAAGTTAATGGATCCTCTAAACCATCATCTTGTATGATGTTTTGAGTTTCTGTTGTACCCATGTAGCGTTCAGGTTGTTGAATAACCCTCCTACTACAACGAGGCATTCCTAACTCTTGGGATGGACGTGACGGACAACAACCGTTGTTGATGGACCAGATTGATCAACAACTCTTGTCGATTTTTCTGTAGTATCTTTAGACAGTTCTTGCAATATTAGTTTACTGTGAGGTAGATGATTCTTAATATGATCCTCTTTCAAGAAAGTTGCATTTGTTGATACAAACATTTTATCTTCTTGGGGATCATAAAAGTATCCTCCTTTTGTTTCCATGGGATATCCTACAAATAGGCATAATTTTGAATGTGTTTCCAATTTTTTAGGGTTCTATACCAATATGTGTGCTGGACAATCCCAGATGCGGAAATGACAAAAACTTGCTTTGCGTCCTTTCGACAATTGATATGGTGTTTCTAAAACATTTTTGGATGGAACAATTTTCAAAATATAAACTGTATTTTGTACTGCATATCCCCAAAAGGATTGAGGTAATTGAGCATAACTCATCATAGACCGAACCATGTTCAACAAGGTTCGATTTCTCCTTTCTACAATACCGTTTTGTTTTGGTGTTACAGGTGCGGTGAGTTAGGATTGAATTCCATGATCTATTAGATAGTTCTGGAATAGCAAATCCATATATTCACCACCTCGATCAGATCAAAGTATTTTAATTCTTTTACTTAACAGATTTTCAATCTCAACCTTAAATTCTTTGAATTTTCAAGAGTTTCAGACTTGTGACTGATTAAGTAAATATAGGCATATTGAGAGTAATCGTCAATAAAACTGACGAAGTATTGATATCCTCCTCGTGCTTTAACATTCATCGGACCACAAAGGTCTGAATGTATAAGTTCAAGAGGTTCTTGGGCATGAAGACCTTTGTCAGAAATAGATTTTTTCGTCATTTTTCCCTCAAGACATGATTCACATGGAGGTAGGGAATTGTCGTCTAACTGATTTAGATGATCATTTTTTTACCAATCCTCAATCCTGTTGAGATTAATGTGACCAAGCCTGAGGTGCCAAAGATAGGCGTTAGGAGAAGTTTTTCACTTTTTATTATGAGTTTCAACCGTTTTAAACATCTCCATATTTAACATAGATTTTGCCTCTGTTGGTTGTAATATGTATAAGTTATTTGCAAGTCTAGCAGAACAAATATGAACACCTCTTGAATAAACAAATATTTCATTATATTCAAAAGATACACTATATATATTCTCTAAAAGACAAGAAATGGAGATCAGATTCCTTTTCATCTTAGGTACAAAGAACACATTCTTGAGTAAGATAAAAGAATCTCCAAAAAACAACTTCACATCTCCCACTGCTTCAGCTAAAATGACTTCACCTGTGCCCACCTTAAAAGTCATCTCATATTTAGAAAGTCTTCTCCAAGAACTAGTTTCCTATAGAAAAGTACAAACATGATTAGCAGCACGTGAATCTAATATCCAGGTAAGGTGAGAATTTTCAATTATACATGTTTCAACAACTAGTAAATCATATTTACCTTGTTTATTCTTTTCTGATTTCTTTTCAATCAGATATTTTGGGCAATTATGCTTCCAATGCCCAACCTCTTCACTGTTGGGTTTTATGTCCTAAAAACTCGCAGTTTGTAAAATGATAAACATTTTCTATTATTTATATACTTGTTATTAATCTCATAAATTGTATAAAAGTTTAAATCCAATAAACTAATACCCATGATTATTGTATGAGTTCTTGAACTTTATATGAAGACATAAGAGTGGATCGGGTTCGAGTAAATAGTCAAAATGATCTATGGTACATGAATGAGGTTGGGTACCTTATTCTGGTAACACCATTGGATGCGGCCTACTCTATAGTTGTTACAAAAAGTTGTAAAGTGCTACATATGATGTGATCCTAATTCGTACATGTTATGACATGAGGAGTGGGGCATCCTATGCAACAAGTTTGCATAAGATCAGGACCAAGAAATAAGTCACTCTTATTTTATAATGTTGTTTACTGTTTAAGACTGACTATTTCACCTAGATGACCTAGTTAACTCGATCTTAATCCTGAGCTAACTATGAACTCCTGTTTATTCGGGATTGACATTAGATTTGCATAGTTGAGGGTTGGCTCAATAGCGTCGGCTTAATAAGACTCCTATTTCAGGAGTAAGACCGAATAGATAACTGGGGACATAAGGTGCAAGACGGAGTTCACGCCTACCCGATTTAAGGATAGAAGAAAGGTTGTTCTCTCAAGTACTGAATCCAGGTCTTGAATAAGGGGCTCCACTCTCTCACTGGGCTGAGAGAGTTTGGTTTGGTGAGTGGATCACAAACCAATTGTTCATTAGAGGATCAGTAGAGACTTGAGAAATAAGACGTAATCTCGGGGGTAAAATAGATATTTGACTCAACCGTTATTACGAACAACCTGTGAAGGATCGACTTGCTAATTATGGTTAAATCAGGTAGACATAATATATCTACAGTGAGGGGAGTGCAACTATGGGCTTTAGTGGAATGACCCATTAGTTAACGAATGAGGATTAATTTGGTCTAATGAGTTTAATCAATTAATCTCGAATCGTTGGAGTCCATGATCTGTAGGTCCGCGAGGTCCCCCTACTAGCTCGTAACGGACTAGCTCTAGAATAGCGTGATAAGATAATTTGAAACGTTCAAATTAGAATTAAGGGAATTAGTAATTATATGAGATATAATTATGTTTAATTTTAGAATTAAACGAAATAGGAGAATTTATATATTTAAATATGATTTAAATATATAAAGATGGATATGTGTTAAAATTAATTTTTCATTTTTAAAATCAAAACAGATTTATAAAATCAAATTTTGATTCTTAGATAAAATTGGAAAAATTGGAAAACAAAAACACAAAATGGAAAAATGGATTTTTCCATTATCCATCACCTAAGTAGCTCACACATGAATCATTAATATTGCCTTGTCTTCTCCAAGCATGAACTGCAACTCATGCAACTCTTTTCTTTGCATGTTGATCTGCAATATAATGAAAAGATTGGAGTGAAAATCGGACATGCAATCTATAGAGTTTTTTTTAGAGAAAAACTGGTTTGAAGAAAGGTTCTTCAACAAGGTTGCAGCAGTGAGCTTTTCTCCTTCATCCCTTGATTCAAGATTGTTTTGAGTCCTACAACTCAATCTAGAGCACCAAGAGATGGTGAAGAAGATCTTGAGGTGCTCTACAACAAGATTTGGAAAAGATTGCAGCTGGTGAAGGAGCTTTGAAGAAGTTCTATAAGAGGTATGTCTTGAAACTCACTTTTCTGCAAAATCATGCTTTATATTTTGCCAAAATTAGTGAATTTGAATGTTTAGATGATCCTTGTACTTCCGTTGCTATTGATACAATTCTACAATTGGTATCAGAACATTAAATAAGCATTCAATTTGGTTTAATTTTGGTTTGATGGGTGTTTTATATGAGAAATATGAAACTGGTGCACTGATATGGTTTTCTGAGTTTTGACTGTTTAATTCTCTTTAATTTCTCATTTAAATTTGTAATTGAATCTTGCTTGATGAGCTTTCATGTGTTTCCAAGAGTCTGTAATTTATTTGGAGTCATTAGAGTTGAAATTAAGTTGTAAATCGAAGAAAAAAGCGAAGGGGTCGAGTTACAGTTCCAGAAAATCAACCTCTATTCTTATCGTTGTTGAGCTTCAGTAGCTAAACGATCGTTTAGCTTCATGTGTTAGACGATGTGAAGAAAAGCTAAGCGATCGTGTAGCTTTGGGCATTGATTGTTGAGGTATCCTACGCTAGACGATCGTGTACCTGTGGGAGCTAAACGATGCGTTCAATTTGCTATACGATAGCATTAAGCGATCGTATTAGTTTTGGCGTGGGAACTAAACGATACATTGAATTTACTATACAATGGTACTATACGATCGTTTAGCAAAGATGTGTGCTAAGCGATGCGATGAAGTGCTATGGCGATAGCGCTGAGCGATCGTTTAGATGCGGAGCTAAGCGATCGTGTAAACGAAGTGCTAAGCGATGCTTGAAGTTTCTACGCGATGGAACTAAAAAAATCGCTTACCTACGATGCTGAACGACGTGATGATGTTCTATACGATGGAGCTAAGCGATCATTTAGCTATGGTGGATACTAAACGATGACATGTAGTTTTGTTTGTTGTTTTGTAATAATTAGGTTTTGTTTTCTTGTTTTTTGCCAAAACTAAAATCATATTAATCTGTGTTTAATTATTTATGCATTTGATGTATGTTATAATTAAATAAATCTTATTTGTGCATATAGTATGCCATTTAGATTTAAAATCTAACCATAGGAAGCATGTAACATGCATTGAAAGTATGTTATAATTGTTATAATATATAGTATGCATGTTAGGGTTTCTTGTATTTAATATAAATGTTATATTAAATTTGAATGCCTCATATATGTTATGGATGTTTAGCATGTCTAAAGTTTTATAAGTTGTTATAAAATTGGGTTGGACATTTAAAATCCATAAACAATAGCTGCATGCTCACGTAGGTTGACCACCTATTTTAATTGTTAAAACTTATAAAACCAAGGTTACAAACTCAACCGGTATATAATCCTGTCTAAGACTAGGGGTACTTAAATTGACGGGTTACGGAACACCGACTACTTAGGGATTATGGCGAATAATTGAGCATTGGTAACCGATTTTATGAGCATACGTGAGTGATGTGAGGTAATAAAATGGTTTATCACCTAGACATCGTAGGTTACAATCCAATTATAAGAGTTATATTTGGATAAACCACATAGACTTAGGGTTGTTTTATTAGCCGAAAAGAACCTAAATATAAATCTACCCAAAATAGAACACTTGAGTGGTAGTTTAATAACTTCTATATGATAGAGTTATTATAAAACTTTGGTGGGAAATTAATAACATATACGATATGTTATTTTTAGCTCTCACATCTCTAAGAGTTCACAATCCAGATTTAAGTGATGTTTCGTGTTACCCTGGAAGTGTCCTCCATTCGGAAAGTATTTTTGAGCTTAAATCCAGATTTTGGTGAATAAGAGGAAGTTGTTCAAATATAAGTCTATTATACGATATATAGATTTCAACTGCCAGTTTACACCATGAGATTCATATGATGCTTCGTGTCACTCTGGAAGTGGCCTCCATTCGAAGAGTTTTTTGTATGAGTCAATATCAAGGTAAACGGAGGAAGTATTTCATAGTAAGTGGGTGAAGGATATGTGTCAATATATCCTACGGTCTCCTCCATTAGTCTGAACTGTGAGATTCCTATGTTGCACCTACTGGTTTGCTTTAGGCGGCCCTTTGCTAGTCCTTTAGCGACGGTTATCCCCTCGGAGGGTTGTAACATAGGATTCGGAACAACACAGGCTTCAGTAAAATGAATAGGGTCTTATAGTTTCGTTTTGGATGTTGTCTTCTATTTCGGAGGCAAATTCATACCGTTCTATAGGATCTGAAAATCGCGGGTCACACTTACAAGAATTACTAAGTTGTTAGTAAAGATCTTGACTGAAAACGATAACCAAACGACTATAGGAATAAGAGTTATTCCAGAGATAGTGTTTGGTCAAAATTGTTTGTTTTAGCGAAGGAGTATATGAGTGCCCCTCGGTAGCACATATTCCGACTCACAAAAATATCGTTGCAAATAAATAATGGTTATGGGTACATTATTACTTTTTGCTAAAACTTGATTGTGGATTTAGTTACAATTTGCTAATTAAAATTTGTTTGAATTTTATCAGCATGTCAAATTCTAGAATACTTGCTTCCGATGTACATAACAGAAAAATCAGATCGACAAACAAATTACTAGCAATTGATTACACTAACAGAGTTTTAACAGAGGATTGTCCTCTATCTCCCATCATTTAAAATTATGAATTATATAGATGAGGATGTTAAATTCGAAGAACAAGATAAATATGATTTACTTGTTATTGAAGCATGTTTAGTAGAAAATGATAAAATCTGGATAATTGATTAAGGTGCCACTAATCATGTATGTACTATCTCACAGGAAATAAGTTCCTGGAGATAGTTGACAGAAGGTGAAATAATCATTAAGGTAGGGACCGGGGAGATTGTTTTGGCCTAATCAGTGGGAGATATGAAGTTATTTATAGGAGATAAATACACTTATTTGAAAAATGTATATTATATTCCTTCTATGAAAAGGAATCTAATATCTGTCTCTTGTTTGCTAGAAAAAAATTATAAAGTTTATTTTGAAAATGGTGAAGTGTTCATCAATATGGAAAATAAACAGATTTGCTCTGCAAAATTAGGAAATAACTTATACATGTTAAAACCAACTAAGGTCAAAGCTGTGTTGAACATAGAGATATTTAAAACTGCTGGGACTCATAAGAAGAGGAAGATTTCTCCAAATACCTCTCTTTGGCACTTAAGACTGGGTCACATAAATCTCAACAAGATTGAGAGATTGGTTAAGAACGGCCTTTTAAACAAGTTGGAAGACAATTGATTACAACCATGTGAGTCCTGTCTTGAGGGTAAAATGACAAAAAGATAGTTTTTTGGAAAAGGTCTTAGAGCCAAAGAAAACCTAGAGCTGATTCACTCAGACCTTTGTGGCCCTCTAAATGTTAGAGTGATGACATGCAAAAATGCATGTCATCTTAGGCCTTTTACTTAGAATTATGAAGGTTGTTAGGCAGAAATTGTGTCGATCATGATAGGAATTCACGAGAAAAAAGTTTGCATTGATCAGCATGATGAATCTCAGCTAACCTGTTACTTTGCGTTAATTATGCGTTCAATGTTCTATTTTTGTAGCTAATGCAGGAAATGAACGCAAACGCGAAAACTGGACCATCGCATAGACGACCGCATACGGAGAAACACTCCATCGCAAAGGCAAACGCATCGATCAATGCATGGATGTTGCGGTAATCACCCGTATGCGTCCATCGCATGGGAGTTGCGCTCGTTAGGCGATTGCGGTCATCATGAAGAGTTGCGGTATTAAACGAATGTGGCCATTAAATGATTGAAGCTACGCGACAACGCAAACTAATGGGATCAACGCAAGGTTGGTGGAATGAATGCATCAACGCATCTACCTCGAGAAAATCCAAAAGATGATGTTGATGTTTCACCTACCACGCCATTGGTGGCAGAGGTTCAGAAAAGGACAAACGCGCTGAACATCAGACTCAGAGCAGTCTAATTAATATTGTCGGCGATCCAAACTCTATAAATAGAAGCCGACGAGTTGAAATTCAAATCATCTGGGGATGATCCTTGTGAACCGAGGATTTTCCCCGCGATCCAAACAAACTGCGTGAGAAGATGGCTAAGAGTTCTCCACCTCCTTCATCCATTCCAAGTGACGACCGAAGCCTTCAACCGGAGCTAGATCTTGAGAGAGTCAGCTCCTCCGCCCATCTAAGGCACCACCGACAACCTTGACGCACATCCGCTGGAAGCAAAGTTTTGCTTCCAGCAGATCATTTCTTTTTCCTTTCTTTTCTATATTGTATTGTATGACATTTTGAATTAAGGAATTAATACAATCTGTTTTCAATGCATTTTTTTGTTCCTTCGACTCCATCTCCATCTTCTTTACTTAGCATCTTTACTTTCATTGCAACACTTAGTGAGATTACTTGGGTATTGCATACTTAGTCATGTGGATTAGGGATATAAAGCATGTAACAACCTACCGAGAGATATGCGTTGTGTGAGTGTGTGAGTAAACTTATTTGCTTAGTGTGAAGCTGCGACAACGCCTGTCTATAGGCTAACGCAATGCTTGCCTATGAGTAAAGTCAGCAACAACCAACTGTCCGGAAGGGTAAGTGGTTGGTCGCATTAAGCAATGTTTGCGTTGTTCACTAGAGATAGTAACAACCTTGTGTCAACCAAGTTCATGCGTTTATCTTGTTTTATGTTGTGCCCATTCTTTTATTTATACCGTTGCATGCACATCACTGCAAACATATAGTTACAAGTCCCTGTGTTCGACCGTGGATTACCCGAGAAACTTGCATTCATGTTATACTTGGTGTGAACGCAAGATGGCAGGACGCGTGGTCATCGCATACATTCGTTAACGCAATTTTCATTCCAACACATGACCATTGATGCATGACTATCAACGCATATCTTAGTAACATGCATAGCATAATGCGTCCATGGGATTTTGGTTGTCGACTAAATTTGACTTCCAATCTACCATGCACCTTAGAGCAAGAGGAGGGTTTGAATATTTCATCAGTTTTATAGATGATTATTCAAGGTATGGGCATGTTTACCTAATGCGCCAGACATCTGAAACTTTTGAAAAGTTCAAAGAAGGCTGAGGTTGAAAACCAATTAGGTAAAAAGATTTAAACAATTTGATCGGATCGAGGGGTGAGTATATGGACATAGAATTCCAGAACTATTTGATAGAACATGGAATTCAATCTCAACTCACAGCCCCTGGCACACCTCAGCAGAATGGTGTGGCAAAGAGGAGAAACAGAACCTTGTTGGACATGGTTCGTTCCATGATGAGTTACGTTCAATTACCAAATTCTTTTTTAGGACATGCAGTTGGGACTACAGTGTATATTTTGAACATAGTTCCCTCGAAAAGTGTTTCTGAAACACCTTATGAGCTTTGGAGAGGACGTAAAGGAAATTTTTATCACTTCAAAATTTGGGGTTGTTCAGCACATGTGCTGGTGCAAAATCCTAAAAATCTGGAACATCGTTCAAAAGTATGCCTATTTATAGGCTACCCAAAAGAAACTAAAGGTGGTCTCTTTTATGATCCTCAGGAAGATAAAATATTTGTATCGACAAATGCAACCTTCTTAGAGGAAGATTATATAAAGAACCATCAACCTCGCAGTAAGCTAGTAATAGAAGTAATGCCCAGAGAAATGACAAATGTATCAACAAGAGTTGTTGATCGAGCAGGTCCTTCAACGAGAGTCGTTGATAGAGCAGGTCCTTCAACAAGAGTTGTTGATGAAACTGATACTTCACATCCTTCTCAAGAGTTGAAAATACCTCGTCGTAGTGTGAGGGTTGTGCAACAGCCTGACCGGTACATGGGTTTAACTGAAACTCAAGTCATCATACCTGATGATGGTTTAGAGGATCCATTGTCTTTTAATCAAGCAATGAACAATGTGGACAAAGACCAATGGATTAAAGCCATGGACCTTGAAATGGAATCTATTTCAATTCTGTTTGAGATCTTGTAGATCAACCAGAAGGGGTAAAACCCATCGGTTGCAAATGGATCTACAAGAGAAAACGAGACCAAGCTGGTAAGGTACAGACCTACAAAGCTAGACTAATGATAAAAGGGTTTACCCAAAGAGAGGGGTTAGATTTTGAAGAAACCTTCTCTCTAGTTGCCATGATAAATTCTATTAGAATACTCTTTTCCATAGCCATATTTTATGATTATGAAATATGGAAAATGGATGTCAAAACAACTTTTCTGAATGGCTATCTTGAAGAGAGTATCTATATGTCTCAACCAAAAGGGTCAAGAGCAAAAGGTTTGCATGTTTAATCGATCCATTTATGGATTAAAACAAGTTTCTAGATCTTGGGATATGAGATTTAACACTGCGATCAAATCTTATGGCTTTGAACAAAATGTTGACGAACTTTGTGTATACAAGAAAACTGTCAACAAAACTGTCGCTTTTCTGGTGTTGTATGTTGATGATATTCTACTCATTGGGAATGAGGTAGAATATCTAGCTGACATTAAGAGATGGCTGGCTTCACAATTCTAAATGAAAGATTTTAGGGAAGCACAATATGTTCTTGAAATCTAAATAGTTCGGAATTGCAAGAACAAAACATTGGCATTATCTCAAGCATCTTATATAGATAAGATGTTGTCTAGATATAAAATGCAAAATTCCTAGAAAGGATCTTTACCTTTCAGGCATGAATTCACTTGTCTAAGGAGCAGAGTCCTAAGACACCTCAAGAAGTTGAGGAGATGAATCAAATTCCATATGCATCTGCAGTTGGGAGTTTGATGTATGCAATGTTGTATACTCGTCCTGACATATGCTATGCCGTAGGAATTGTCAGCAGATTTCAGTCTAATCCTGACCATGACCATTGGACTGCTATTAAAAACATTCTCAAGTATCTTCGGAGAATGAGAGATTATATGCTCGTGTATGGTCCTAAGGATCTGATCCTTATTGGATACATTGATTCTGACTTTAAGACCGATATTGATTCGAGGAAATTAACTTTGAGGTTAGTATTCATTCTAAACGGAGGAGTAGTTGTGTGGAGAAGCATCAAGCAGAGTTGTATTGTGGACTCCACAATGAAAGCTGAGTATGTATCTGTAAGTGAATCAGCAAAAGAAACATAGTTGATCCATTTACGAAGACCCTCTCAGCTAAAGTATTCGAGGGTCACGATGGAGGTAGTAGGTCGGTAGTTTGGTGCATGTTGTGGCTATGGGGATGGGTTGGGTTGGGCGTTTAATGTGGGGTTTGTTGGGGGTTATGGGGTGGGAGAGAATGGGTTTAGATGCATGGGGTGTGTATGGGATATTAAATGGTAAACCATGGTAAGGATTATCAGGAATTATGGGTAATTATAAAATAACAAATAATCGGTAACTACATAATATGACGTCGGTATCTTTTGCGACCACTTATATATTTTTTTTAATCTACGTCCCCACACAACCGCCACTCTTATCATCATGATCCATACATATTTAAAAATAAACGTAGCTTATATTGATCCACTGGAGTTTTAGTCCAAGTGGGAGTATTGTTGGGTTTTATGTCCTAAAAACTCGCAGTTTGTAAAATGATAAACATTTTCTATAATCAATATACTTTTATTGATCTCATAAATTGTATGAAAGTCTAAATCCAATAAACTAAGACCCATGACTATTGTATGAGTACTTGAACTTTATGTGGAGACATAAGAATGGATCGGGTTCGAGTAAATAGTCAAAATGATCTATGGTACATGAATGAGGTTGGGTAGCTTCTTCTGGTAACACCATTGGATGCGGCCTACTCTGTAGTTGTTACAAAGAGTTGTAAAGTGCTACATACGATGTAATCCTAATTTGTACATGTTATGACATGAGGAGTGGGGGCGTCCTATACAATGAGTTTTCATAAGATCAGGACCAAGAAATAAGTCACTCTTACTTTATAACGTTGTTTACTATTTAAGACTGACTATTTCACCTAGATGACCTAGGTAACTCGATCTTAATCCTGAGCTAACTATGAACTCCTGTTTATCCCGGATTGCCCTTAGATTCGCATAGTTGAGGGTTGGCTCAACAGCGCCAGCTCAATAAGACTCCCATTTCAGGGGTAAGATCGGATAGATAGCTGGGGACATAGGGTGCAAGATAGAGTTTACACCTACCTGATTAAAGGATAGGAGAAAGGTTGTTCTCTCAAGTACTAAATCCAGGCCTTGAACAAGGGGCTTTACTCTCTCACTTGGCTGAGAGAGTTTGGTTTGGTGATTGGATCACAAAACAGTTGTTCATTAGAGGATCGGTAGGGACTTGAGGAATAAGACATAATCTCGGAGGTAAAACAGATATTAGACCCAGCCGTTATTACGAACAACCTGTGAAGGATCAACTTGCTGATTATGGTTAAATCATGTGGACATAATATATCTACAGTGAGAGGAATGCAACTTTGGACTTTAGTGGAGTGACCCATTAGTTAACGAATGGGGATTAATTTGGTCTAATGAGTTTAGTCGATTAATCTCGGATCGTTAGAGCCCATAGGTCCGCGAGGTCCCCTACTAGCTCGTAATGAACTAGCTCTAGAATAGCGTGATAAGTTAATTTGAAACGTTCAAATTAGAATTAAGGGAATTAGTAATTATATGAGATAGAATTATATGTTTAATTTTAGAATTAAACCGAATAGAAGAATTTGTATATTTAAATATGATTTAAAAATATAAAGATGAATATGTGTTAAAATTAATTTAATATTTGATATTAAATTAATTAAGTTTTATTTCATAATTAATTTATGAAATTAATTAATTTTTCATTTTTAAAATCAAAATAGATTTTATAAAATAAAATTTTGATTGTTAGATAAAATTGGAAAATTGGAAATAAAAAATACAAAATGGAAAAATGGATTTTTCTATTATCCATCACCTAAGTAGCTCACACATATTGTATCTTCTTGCCTTTGTCTTCTCCAAGCATGAGCTGTAACTCATGCAACTCTTTTCTTTGTATGTTGATCTGCAATATAATGAAAATATTGGAGTGAAAATCGCGCATGCAATCTATAGAGTTTTTGAGAGAAAAACTGGTTTGTAGAAAGGTTCTTCAACAAGGTTGCAGCAGTAAAATTTTCTCCTTCATCTCTTGATTCAAGCTTGTTTTGAGTCTCACAACTCAATCTAGAGCACCAAGAGAATAGTGGGGAAGATCTTGAGGTGGTCTATAATAAGATTTGGAGAAGATTGCAGCTGGTGAAGGAGCTTTGAAGAAGTTCTACAAGAGGTATGTCTTGAAACTCACTTTTTCTGCAAAAGCATGCTTTATATTTTGCCAAAATTAGTGAATTTGAATGCTTAGATGATTCTTGTGCTTCCGCTGCTGTTGATACAATCCTACAGCCAGACCCTCTCCTGGACCGAGAGGGGTTTGATCATAGTTGGACTATGATTTATTGTTCATTAGAGGGATCAGTAGTGCTCAAGGAGTTAGATGTAACTACAGGGACAAAACAGTAATTTTGGCCTAGCTATACTCACGAGCAATTTGTGAAAGGTTGTTGTACTGTTGATTGGTTATATCCAATGGACACATAAATATATTTGTAGTGTGAAGAGTGGAGTTGACAGTCTTTAGTGGAGTGCCTGAAAGTTAACGGATGGTGAATAATTTTATCAAAGAGTTTAATTAATTATACATGTACCGTTAGAGCTTCAAGCTACAGGTTCATGAGATCCCCTTGGTAGCTCAATAGAACTAAATGAGAATCAGTATTTGGATTAGTTTTAATTGTTTAAATTAATTTAGGGAATTGATTATATATGATATAATTAAGTTATTTTAATTATATGTGATATAATTATTATAATGTATTTGATACATTATATTATTTATGAGAGGAAGAAAATATTTGAATATGATTCAAATGTTGATTATATGAATTGGATTCATAATTGTTAAATTTAATATAAATGTGATTTATATTAAATGTCATATGTGAGAGAAAAGAAACTATAGGTTATATTGTCTATGATACAATATTAAAACTATAGGTTATATGTTATATTTGATATAACATATAATTTAATGTATATATTATATGATAAGTTAGTTATCATATTTATTTATATATATATATATATTAAAATTTAATTTAAATAAATTAATTTTTATTTTTTATTTTAAAATTAATTTAAATTAAATGAGGGAGGGAGTTACAACTCCCTCCCCCTCTTTTCTCTCCACCTAAGCAAGTGGGTGGTTTTTGGATTTGATAATCTTTTACCGGTGAGAGAAAAGAGATAGAAGAAAAACATTGTTTTATAGAGAAAGGTTCTCTGATTTCCTCTCTCTTCAAAGCTAAAGATTCATAAACCCCTAAACTTTTTGTTGTTGAGCATGCTATAGTTAATTTTATAATTACATAATCTATTTGTTTATTCTGTAAAATTTCTTTCTCTGTAAAAATGGGATTCGGGACGTTCCCACTTCTGCTCAAGTGCCGTTCAATATAGGATCCTTCAATCAGCATCAAAGCTATTGGTTATGATCCCAAATTTAAAATTTTTTAAAATTAAATTTTATAGTGCTAGTGGGTTTTTCCTTTCTGCATTCTGTTCATGATTCGTGTCATGAATAGCCTTGTGATGAATGTAGTATTGTTGATGGATGTTTCGGGATAGGATACTTAGCTTTAAGGCTTTATTCTTTTACAAATTGGTTTGCAACATGGGTGATGCAAAATAAAGGCCCTTATTTTGCACATATTTTTTATGCAATAGAGTTTGTATTTAAAGTTTTGAGTTGCCCATATTGTTCCTAGTGAGTTTTGAATGAAATTCAAAGCAATTCTATGATGAGAAATAAAGCTTTTGCTATAAAATCGTGTAGCTTTTGCTACAAGATCGTGCAACAAGATCGTGTAGCTTTTTACAGAAAGATCGTGTAGCAAGATTGTGTAGTTTTTTACTGCAAGATCATGTAGCTTTTACTACAATGTTTGCTACGCGAATGCTACAGAGAGTTCAATGGTGGGTGGTTCGATTTGAGCGGTTTAAGACCCGGTTCACTTGTTTCGAACTGAATGGCTCTTATTCTTGTAATAATTAGCTTTTAAATTCCTTTAGGTGTCCTATCCCGGTTCATTAACTGTTAGTTTTTAAATATACATGTGATGTATGTTTTTTATGATATGTTATATTATATATCATATAGATTTAAAACCCACCATAGGTTATGTATTTATATTCATGCATTATTTTATATTATAAATGTTAAAATATATGTATATACATGATTTAAATTATATAGCATGCACATCATATAGTATAATTGTTATAGTATATGTATGCATGCATTTACAACATATCCATACATCATTTATATTATAATTGTTATAATATATGGTTGAATGAATGTATGGATGTATGCTATAGTTTGATTCATTACTTTATTATATAATTGTTATATATGTTAGTAATGAATTGAGATTGCATGAAGCATGGCATTACCTTACGTTAATTTATAAATGTTATGATTAACTGAAGTATGTCAAGCATGCAATGAATATTTTAATTTTTTCATTTATTTATAATCGTTATAACTAAATGAAATTAGAATTAAAATCAATAATTAAGAGTTTCATGCAAACCATAGGTTATAATCATCCTTTAAAATTGTTTTTAAAACATGATTGAGATAGACCTAAGATCACATTTCTAATAAGATTAGAAATCTTAGATTAATCTTATAATCAGTTTAATAGTTTAAATTGACTCTTAATAAAAGATTAAATATGTAACAAATGTATCTATAAGGGACCTTTTATCTAAGGCGGGTTCTGTCTAGGCTGGGGCACTTAAGATGACGGACATGTCGCACCCCTACCTAGGAACTTACCTAGAAAAGTGAATTAGATAGATTTGTTACATGCATGCAAGTTTGAATAAAGTTTATTAAAGAGTTTAATAGATTTTGATAAAAATTGTTTAATTATCAAAAGACAAACGTTGTTTTTCGGGAAATTAAACAAACACTTAGATAAAATAAGTAACTGGATTTTTCTTAAGTTAATTAACCCCAGGTAAAATAATCAGTGGGAGAAAATGAGGTATATGATACTTCATTTTATCCTCTTCACATTTCTCCTTAAAATTCACATCATGAGGTCTATACTCGACCTCGAGGCACCATGGATGTCCCCCTATGGGTGACATTTGTATATATTAATATCAAGGTGAATGGAGAGAGTATTTATACTAAGTGAGAGCAGGATGTGTGACAACATATCCCTCAGTCTCTCTCATTAGGTTGAAGTAAAGTTCCATGCATGGCCTCGTGGCACCGTGGGTGTCCCCCTAAAGGATGACATTTTTGCATGACGCTTTATTCAATCTCTAAAAATGGATAGAGTTGCTTTAGTTTCATGTTCCAATCGGGTTTTCCCTATAGTTGGCTCATTGGGACAGAACTCTAGAACCTAAAATGAGGGGTCACACTTACAAGATTTTTTAAGCAAGTTAACAAATTTCGGACCGAACAAGGGTGACTGTTAGTTACAGTGTCAAGATGTTGTTTTTATCTGGTGTTTGAGAATATCTCATTTCTGTGAAGGGACACTTGATCACCCTACAATGACTTTTGTCCTGCCTCACTGAAACATCATTGCAAAAGAGATGTAACTTAGGGTGCACTAGAATACTTTGCTAAAATCTTATTAGTTGTCTTAGTGGTTTAATGCAAGTAGACTGATTATAAATAATTTGTATGGTTTTAGAATTTTTTTTATTAAAATGGCTACCACTACTTTAAACTTGCTAGCCACTGACAAATTAACAAGCGAAAACTATACATCTTGGAAAAATACGATCAATACAATTTTGATCATTAATGATCTTCGATTCGTCCTAATGGAAGATTGTCCTCCCATTCCTGCTCCAAATGCTCCTCGAAATGTTCAAGAGGCATACGAGCGCTGGACAAGGGTGAACGAAAAGGCCGATGCATATATCTTGGCTAGTCTTACCGAAGTCGTGGCCAAGAAGCATGAGCCCATGCTCATGGCCCATGAGATCATGGAGTCCCTGAGGGGAATGTTCAAACAACTGTCCATATAGCTTAGGCATGACGCCATGAAATACATCTTCAATGCCCATATGCAAGAAGGGGCATCTGTTCGGGAACATGTTCTCAACATGATGGTCCACTTTAACGTGGCAGAAATGAATGGGTCTAGCATCGATGATGCCAGTCAGATTAGCTTTATTTTAGAATCTTTACCTGAAAGTTTCCTCCATTTTTATAGCAATGCTATTTTGAACAGGATTGACTACAACCTAACCACCTTACTTCATAAGCTACAGACCTTCCAATCCTTGCATAAAAACAAGGATAAGAAAGGCGAGGCAAATGTTGCTTCGTCTTTCAAGAAGTTCCATAGAGGTTCGACCTGGAACTAAGTTTATACCTTTTTCCTCCAGCACAAAAAAGTGGAAGAAGAAGAAAGGTGGGAAGGGGAAAGCTAACCCTGCAGTTACTAACAAAGAGGCAGAAAGCCAGTCAAGACTGCAAAGGGAATTTTTTTCCATTGCAATCAGGATGGTCATTGGAAAAGGAACTGCCCCAAATACTTGGCAGAAAAGAAGAAGACCAAGCAAGGTAAATATGATTTATATGTATTGGAAACCTTCTTAGTGGAGAATGATGATTTTGCCTGGATTATAGATTCTAGGGCCACTAACCACGTTTGTTATTCATTTCAAGGAATTAGTTCATAGAAAAAACTAGATGCTGGTGAGATGGCGATGCGGGTTGGAACTGGACACGTCGTCTCGGCTATGGCAGTGGGAGGTCCCCAGTTGACTTTACAGAGTAAATTTCTTATCTTAGTAAATGTATATGTAGTTCCTGATTTAGAAAGGAACTTTGCCTCTATAAAGTGTTTGCTTGAACAAAGTTATGCTATCAACTTCATTATTAATAAAGTGTTTATTTTCAAAAATGGCATTGATATTTGTTCTGCAAAACTGAAAAACAGCCTTTATGTGCTAAGGCCGTTAGCTACTAAGGCACTCCATAACACTGAAATGTTTAAAACTACATTAACTCAACATAAAAGGCTTAAAATTTCTCCTAAAGAAAATGTCCAACTTTGGCACTTGAGGTTAGGACACATTAATCTCAATAAGATTGAAAGATTGGTGAAGAATGGACTTCAAAGTAAGTTAGAAAAATTTCTTTACATGTGTGTGAGTCATGCCTTGAAGGCAAAATGACTAAAAGATCCTTTACTGGAAAAGGTCACAGGACCAAAGAATCTTTAGAGCTAGTACATTCAGATCTCTGTGGTTCGATGAATGTAAAAGCTAGGGGAGGTTACGAATGTTCATCACCTTTACTGATGATTATTCAAGATATGGGTACGTTTATTTAATGCAACATAAGTCTGAATCTTTTTAAAAGTTCAAAGAATTCAAGGTTGAAGTTGAAAATGAATTAAGTAAAACAATAAAGACATTTCAATCTGATCGAGGTAGAGAGTTTATGGATCTGACATTCCAAAACTATTTGATAAAACATGGAATAGTATCCCAATTCTCAGCACCTGGTACAACTTAGTAGAATGGTGTATTAGAAAGGAGAAATCGAACCTTGTTGGACATTGTTCGGTCTATGATGAGTTATGCTTCCTTACTTGACTCGTTTTGGGGTTATGTTGTGGAGACTACAACATATATTTTTAATTGTGTTTCGTCCAAGAGTGTTATTAGAACACCTTTGAAGTTATGGAATGGTCGTAAAGCTAGTTTACGCCATTTCAGAATTTAGGGTTGCCCAACACATGTGCTTGAGGAAAATCCTAAGAAATTGGAAGCCCATTCAAAATTGTGCTTATTTGTAGGCTACCTCAAAGGAACAAAAGGTGGTTACTTCTTCGATCCTAAAGAAAACAAAGTGTGTGTCAACAAACGCTACTTTTCTTGAAGAAGACCATATAAAGGAGCACAGGCCCCGCAGTCAAATTGTGTTGAATGAACATTCCAAACAAATTATTAAACCTTTAACAAGTGTTGTTGAAGAACCCAACACCTCAGTTGTTGAAGTGGGATCATCTAGTAGGTTAAATCCACCTCAAGTGTTGAGGGAACTTCGACACAGACACAGTGAGAGGGTTGCAAACCCACATGTCCATTAAGGTTTAACTGAAATCCTAGCTATGGTAGCTAATGGAGATGTTGAGTATCCATTGTCTTACAAGAAAGCAATGAAGGATGTTGACAAAGATGAGTGGATCAAAGCTATAGAACTCGAAATGGAGTCAATGTTCTTCAATTCAATATGGGATCTTGTAGATGAACCTGATGGGTTAAAACTTATAGGTTGCAAAATCTACAAGAGAAAACGGGATGCTGATGGGAAGGTACAAACCATCAAGGCTAGATTGATGGCAAAGGGTTATACCCAGGTTGAGGGAGTTGACTATAAGAAGACTTTCTGAATCCTTTTATTCATTGCCTCATATTATGACTATGAGATTTGGCAAATTGATGTCAAGAATGCTTTTCTGAATGACAATCTTGAGGAGATCATCTATATGGAGCAATCCGAGGGATTCATAACCCAAGGTCACGAGCAAAAGGCTTGCAGGCTTAATCGATCCATTTATAGACTGAAGCAAGCTTCTCGTTCTTGGAACACAAGATTTGATACTACGATCAAATCTTATAGCTTTGATCAAAATGTTGATGAGCCTTATGTACATAAAAAGATCATCAACAATTCAGTAACTTTCTTAGTGTTATATGTGGACAATATCCTACTCATTGGGAATGATGTAAGTCTACTAATTGAAGTTAAAAATTAGATAGCAACCCAATTCCAAATGAAAGATTTGGGAGAGGCTTAGTTTATTCTAGGAATACAGATCTTTCAAGATCGAAATAATAAAATGCTAGCTTTATCTCAAGCATCGTACATTGACAAAATACTTGTCAAATATTCAATGTAGAACTCCAAGAGAGGCTTACTGTCTTTCAGGCATGGAGTGATATTGTTTAAGGAACAATGTCCTAAGACAACTTAAGAGGTTGAAGAGATGAGACAGATCACCTATGCATCGGCTGTTGGCAGCCTGATGTATGCCATGTTATGTATCAGACTTGACATTTGCTATACAGTGGGGATAGTCAGTAGATATTAGTCTAATCTAGGATTTCATCACTGGACCTCCGTTAAAATATCCTCAAGTATCTGCGAAGAACGAGGGATTACATGCTCTGTATGGTTCTAAGGATCTGATCTTTACTGGATACACGGACTCTGATTTTCAGATAGATAAGGATTCTAGGAAATCCACATCAGGTGTAGTGTTCACTCTTAACGAAGGGGCAGTAGTCTAGAGAAGCACGAAGCAAGGGTGCATTGTTGACTTCACTATGAAGGTTGAGTATGTAGAGACTTGTAAAACTGCTAAGGAAGCTGTTTGGCTCAGGAAATTCTTGACAAATCTGAAAGTTGTTCCAGACATGTCAAAGCCCATTACACTTTATTGTGATAATAGTGGTGTTGTGGCTAATTCCCGAGAGCCTAGGAGTCACAAGCACAACAAACACATAGAGCAAAAATATCATCTCATCCAAGAGATTGTGCATCGAGGGGACGTGATTTTCACGCATCGAAGCACAATGTTACTTATCCATTTATAAAGGCCCTCATGGCTAAGGTGTTTGAGGGTCACCTACAGAGTATCAGTCTACGGAACAGGCCACGTTTAGATAGGGCAAGTGGGAGATTTGTACTGGGGGGGTTTGTGCCTTAGTTTATTGTTTTATGTACTTTGTATTATAGTTTGACTTTTACATTATACACCCTACTAGCTTTAGGTCAAGTGGGAGATTATTGGGGTTGATGTCCTAAATTTCATAGTGTTCTATAGTTTGTAATTGTAATGTACAAACATTTTATTTATGTAATATTTGATGTTTTATTTCAAAATTAGTTACATTAACCACAAATCACTAAAATAGCATCCAAGGTTATCTTGTAGCTTAAACATGTATGTAGAGACATACGGGTAGATCATGTTTAAATGATAACCTAAATGGTCTATAGTAGATGGATAAGGTTGGATACCTTATCCTGGTGACACTACGAGTATGACTCGTTTTGTAGATATTATAATTGTTGTAAAGTGCTACAAATGATCTGATCCTGATCATTCATGTCAAGACATGTGAGCTTGGGATATTCTATACAAAGTGGTTTCTATAAGACCGAACCACGAAATGTTTAGTCTCATTATATAACGTCGTTCATAATAGAGACTTACATTTCACCAGGATGACCATAGGTAACATGACCTGAATCCTTAGTGAGTTATAAACTCCTACCTATGAAGGCAGTCCTTTGATTTGTATGGGTGAGAGTGACCAGATCGCAGACTCAACAAGCCTACCATTTTAGGGATTCGCCTAATTGGGGAACTGGAACACAACTACAGAAGAAGGAATTAACTTCTTCCTCGAGGTCGGGGTAAGTAGATAAATTGCTCCCTTAAGGGCTTATTTCAAGGCTTGAACCATGTGACGTCACACCCTCTCCTGGCTCAAGAGGGGTTCAATCATAGTTGGACTATGATTTATTATTCATTAGTCAGTGGTACTTAAGAAGTTAGATATAACTAGAGGGGCCTAGCTGTACTTATGAGCAATTTGTGAAGGGTCGTCCTACTGTTGATTGGTTATATCCAATGGACACATAAATATATTTATAGTGCAAAGAGTGTAGTTATGGTCTTTAGTGGAGTGCTCGACAGTTAACGGATGGTGAATAATTTTATTAAAGAGTATAATTAATTATACACATATCGTTGGAGCTTCAAGCTACAGGTCCATGAAATCCCCTAGGTAGCTTAATAGAACTAAATGAGAATCAGTATTTGGATTAATTTGAATTATTCAAATTAATTGAGAGAATTGATTATATATGATATAATTAAGTTATTTTAATTATATGTGATATAATTATTATAATGTATTTGAAACATTATATTATTTATGAGAGGAAGCAAATATTTGAATATGATTCAAATGTTGATTATATGAATTGGATTCATAATTGTTAAATTTAATATAAATGTGATTTATATTAAATGTCATATGTGAGAGAAAAGAAACTATAAATTATAATGTATATGATACAATATTAAAACTATAAGTTATATGTTATATTTGATATATCTAAATTATATATATTATTATATATATATATATCTTTATATATATACTATTTAGTATGATAAGTTTGTTATCATATTTTATATCTATATTTACAAGTAATTTAAATGAAAATTAATTGTATATTTTTTATTTAAAATTAATTAATCTGATGATCCCCCCCCCCCCCCCCCCCCCCCTTCTTCCCTAAGTAAGTGGGTGGTTTTTAGATTTTGATAATCTTTTACCTAAGAAGAACATTGTTTTACAGAGAAAGGTTCTCTGATTTCCTCTATTCTCTCTTTATCTAAAACTCACGTTCTCCTCCATTCCCACAATCCAAATTTTCCAGAGACCACCACTTCTAGATTCTCTACCTGAGAATACCAAGGTCTCTAATTGGTGGTGTCCTAAATGGCTTTTTGGCCTTGTACATGATTTGCAGATCAAGGGATTTCTTGATTTTCTTGAAGAAGGTATTCAAATGTAAAGTTTCAAACCCCTAAACTTTTTGTTTTGAGAATGTTGTAATAAATTTTATAATTGCATAATCTATTTGTTTATTCTGTAAAATTTCTTTCTCTGTAAAAATGGGATTTGGGACGTTCCAGCTTATGTTCAAGGGCCCTTCAATATGGGATCCTTCAGAACTATGTCAAGTTCTTAAAGGATATTTTATCGAAGAAAAGAAAGTTTTCGGAGTTTGAAACCATTGCATTAACTGAATGTTGCAACGCGATGGTTAGTAGAAAGATTGCTCCTGAGTTGAAAGACCCTAGGAGCTTCACTATCCATGCTCAATTGGAGGACAGAGTCTAGGCAGAGCATTGTGTGACTTGAGAGCAAGCATTAACTTGATGCCCTATTCCATCTTCACTCAGCTTGGCATTGAGAAAGTGAAGCCAACCATGGTGACGCTGTAGTTAGCCGACAAATCCACCACTAAGCCAGTGGGAAAGATTAAGGATGTATTGCTAAGAGTAGACAAGTTTGTGTTTCCTACGAACTTCATAATTTTATACTATGAAGCAAATAATAAAGTGTCGATAATTCTAGGACGATCGTTTTTGGCAACTAAGAGAATGTTAATCGATGTGCAAAAGGGAGAATTGACTATGACAATCAATGACTAGAAGATCACGTTTAATATGTCAAACGCACAAAAAAATCCAGGAGATTTAGATGAGTGTTCTTTCATTGATGCTATTGATACTTTGTTTTCAACTGTGCATAACATTATGCATAAGGAGGAACAGAAAGAAATACTAGAGAAGATTGAAGGAACAATACAAGTTACTGCAATAGCATGAATAACAAGTCTAATAGCATAAGAAGGAGTAAGGAATTCAGTTGAGAGTCTTGTCCAAAAAGAAATAATAATATGGCTAGACGCTGAAATGATCTATCCATTTTAGACAGTGCATGGGCTAGTCCAGTATAGTGCATTCCAAAAAAGGGCGGAATGACTATAGTGGCGAAGTAAACAACGAGCTCATCCCGATGCAAACAATAATGGGGTGGTAGGTCTGCATGGACTACCACAAGCTTAACCAGGTCACTAAGAATGATCACTTTTGGTTTCCTTTCATCGATCAACTATTAGATCGGTTAGTTGGCAAAGAGTACTATTATTTCCTTGACGGGTACTCAGGGTACAATCAGAACATGATTGTGTCAGAGGATCAGAGTAAGACCATGTTCACATGCCCCTATGGCACCTTTGCCTTTCGACAAATGCCCTTTGGGCTATGCAACGCACCAATAACATTTCAACGATGCGTGATGGCGATATTTTTTGACTTAATGGAGATCAATCGAGATTTTTACGAATGATTTTTTGGTGCATGATGAAACTTTCCACAACTATTTAAAGAATTTGAAATAGGTATTAGAGCACTGCGAGAAAACCAATCCAGTGTTAAATTGGGGATAATGTCACTTTATGGTGATAGAAGGAATCCTATTAGGGCATAAAATATCAAAACAAGGGCTAAAGGTGGCCAAGGCTAAGGTTAAGATTATCTCAAAGTTCCCTGCTCCCACAACCGTAAAAGATGTCAGAAGTTTCCTAGGACATGCAGGTTTCTACAGATGTTTTATAAAGAACTTTTCACACATCTTTAGACCTTTATGTAGACTGCAAAGAGTAGACAGGCCATTTATGTTTGATCAAGAATGTAAGGAAGCATTCAAGATGCAGAAAAAGGCTCTGATAACTATGCCTATCATGGTGGAACTAGATTGGTCATCCCCATTCAAATTGATTTGTGATGCCAACGAATTTGTCCTCGATGCAGTGCTCGCTCAAAAGAAAGGTAAGGTTATTCATCTGATTTGTTATGCAAGTAAGACAATGAATGATGCCCAAAAAAATTATATCACAATAGAAAATGAGCTACTAGCAGTTGTTTTTGGGTTTTAGAAGTTCAAATCATATATATTGGGGACCAAAGTTATCATCCACACTAATCATTCCACAATAAAGTACTTATTGGCAAAGAAAGATGCAAAACCCAGATTAATCAGGTGGATTCTACTGTTACAATAATTTGATGTGGAGATCTAACTGAAAAGAAAAAGAGAATCAAGTTTCCGACCATCTCTCCCGCCTGAAAGGAAAGGCAAAGCAATCAGGCAAGGTTCGTCACACTGATGGCATTTTTATCGATGAACAGTTGCTGGCAGTTGACAAAAGCCTATTGTATGCAGATTTTTTTGCTAACTATTTAGCAACTAGAATTATATCGTCCAAAGCGATAAATTAGAAGTTGAAAAAGTTATTTCACAACATTAAACAAGATTTTTTGGGATGACTCGTATTTGTTCAAGTTTGGGGCCTGATCAGATTTTGAGGTGTTTTGTTGTAGACGAGGAAATAGTCGATATCCTTAAAGCATGTCACCAGGCCCCGTATGGAGGCCATTTTGTAGAAACGAAAACAGCAAAAAAGGTGTTGTAAAGTGGATACTTTTGATTGATGTTATTCAAAATGCTCATAACTTTGCTAATAAATGTGATAAATGCTAGAGAACGGGAAATTTATCAACTCGCAGTGAAATGTCAACGAACTACATTCTTGAAGTAGAGATATTTGATATTTGGGCAATTGACTTTATAGGGCCATTCCCACTGTTATTTGGGAATTTCTACATCTTGTTGGCAGTAAATTTCATCTCAAAATGGATCCAGGCAGTGGCGACTGCATCTAACGATGCAAAAGTGGTAAAAGAGTTCCTTTTGAAGAACATTTTCTCTAGATATGGAACGCCTAAGGCTCTAATCAATGATGAGGGAACCCACTTCATGAACCGGATGATGGCAAGTTTGCTACAAAAATACAATGTGAAACATCAAATAGCTATAACATATCGCCCCCAAACTAATGGTCTGGCCAAACTATCGAATAGAGAAATCAAAGAGTATTCTACAAAAGTCTATAGATCGATCAAGAAAAGACTGATCACTGAGACTTGATGAAGCGTTCTGAGCCCACAAAAAACCTTTCAATGCCCCGTTCAAAATGTCGTCATATCGGATCATATTTGGTAAAGCATGTCACTTTTCATTAAAGTTGAAGGACAAGGCCTACTGGGCAATTAGGAAGTTAAACCTGAATTTAAGACAAGCAAAGGATAGAAGAATGTTGTAGTTGAATGAATTGGAAGAAGTTTGTTATCAGGCTTACGAGAACACTAAGTTAAGTAAAGAGGTACCATGACCATAAGATCAAGACAACTAATTTCGATGAAGGACAACAGGTTTTTTATTCAACTCCAAGTTAAGACTTTTTTCGGGAAGTTGAAATCTAGATGGTCGGGACCATTCACAATCCATAAAATATTCCCGCATAGTTCTATGGAACTGTAAGACAATGATCGTATCTTCAAAGTCAATTGACAAAGAGTGAAGGCATATTGGGGAGAAATAGTGAATAAGAAAGGCTTTTGTTTCCCCTGTAAAATTGGAATTAGTATGAGCCTCAATGTACAGGTACATTATTTTTATTTTGTAAAAAAAAAAAAGTACTGAGTCTGTATTTGCTCTATGAATAAACACCTCAACTTGAAAACCTACCTGGGAGTTTATCCAATTGGATGAGTGATGCATGGTTAATGCGATGAAATATTAGTGTAGAATGCGATGGTGGAATATGCGTTGTGCATGCAAGTTTTCTTAGCAAGATCCAAGTATAAACCCTACTAAGTTGCCTGATAAGCCCAGGGTCGAACACGGGGACTATGGAAACAGTATGCGATGGTAATTTCAGTTATCTTTGCGGTGACAAATAAAACAATACGTTGGTTCGTATGTTGTTTAAGGTATGAAGTCTATATGGCGGAATTGAGAAAAGAGTTAATAACATGAAAGTACATGATAACTGGCAGAAATGCCAGTTATTATAAGTCTTTTATTTAGAATTATGAGGGATAACAGGTAGAAAACGCAGTGATAATACTTATAATTTGTGAAAATTTGAGTTTTGCGTCGATAAGCACCTAAAACCTCACTGACCCAATATTATGCGTTATTCCGTGCCAAATTCTAAGCATTTAGAAACGGAGCATTCGTCGGAGATAGAGCTCGAGAGAGACATCTCCACCATTCAACCATGGCACCACCGACAGCCTTGACGCAGAGTCCTTCATCTCCCTTCTAATCTCTATTTTGTATTACATTTTAGCTTGAGACATTAAGATATTTTGTGATCAATGCAAATCTTAATTCTTTCATTACCGTCTTCTTCATCATCTTCATCTCTATCATAGTTTATCTTCAGCGTTTATTTATCAAAGTCAATCGCATGCTTAATCGTGTAGCCTAGAGATAGGACGCATGTAGTAACCCACCGAGAGGTGTGCGTTGTTTGAGTATAGTGAGTTAATCTTCTTTGCTTGGTGAAAGGTTGTGGCATGCCTGTCTGTGGGATGCTGCTTTGCTTGTCTATAAGTTAAGTAGCCACGTCTAACTACCTGAGAAGGTAAGGGATGGAACGCACTAAACAAGGTTCGTATTGTTCCTAGAGATAGGCACAATCTTATGCTCGACGCAACCATTTACTATAGAGATATAGTCATGTGGCTAACTACCGAGAGGTGTGATGCATTAGTACAACGAGCTGGGATTTCTAGGGAGATTTAAGATAGTAAACATTACTATGCGTTATTGGTTATTATGTCTCTACTTATTCTCATTGCAAGTCTTCTATTTCTCAATCTGTTTAGTTAGGAGTAGGAGTAGTGTGTAAAACATTTAAACCTTCTTCGCTTTATTTTTATTCTTATTCATCGCCTCAAACGCATCACTTCACAAATATTATTGAGTGACAAGTCCCCGTGTTCGACCTCGGATTACCCAAGAAACTTGCGTTTGTGTTATACTTGGCGTAAGCGTAAGAAAACTTGTGAAAGGAACGCGTGATCATTGCATGCTAAGATTAACGCATCATCATTCCGACGCATGACCTCAGATGCATGGGAGCAAATGCATTAGTTATGTCTAACGCATGATTTCATGTTCAAACCCATCGGTCCTTAAATGATAAAAACAAAACAAAACAAAACGCGTCCCTAAATTATCCCAACAGTACAATAAGTATGCAAGGTAACAGGTTGAGAGGATATAGCCAACACTTCCTAAGAATGCGTTCATGTAATGCGATCATGCTACACACATACCACAGCAAGTCATCTCTCAATGCAAATGTTATAGCTCCACTCTTAGAATGCATGCGATGTATGTGATGATGTCTATAGGACTTATGTTTAAGCCTCTATTTTTATCTATGCAATGATGAATGATATACATACACAAGGTGATCACAAACTACCATAACCTATTTCTAGGGTGCATGTGATACATGTTGGCAAATAGAGCTTATCTCTAAGTCTCTATCTCTTACTTATGCAGATCTAATCTTGCTTTCTCAAGTCTAGATTCTAATCTAGCTTTCTCAAGTCTTAGGTTCTTTCTTTAGACTCTCTCTCGAGTAGCTTTAAAGGGGTGATGGATGCAACATAAGACAAGACGATCGCATGCAATGAAGATCCTAGATCATGTTAGCTAAGTACTTCTCAACCCATTCAAAAGTTTAGTTACTCATGCATATTGTAAAAAGAGTGAACAGATGTAAAAATGCAGGTTCCATTCTATAAATGAAATCGAAATACAGAATGAATATGTGAAATAAAGATAAGGAACCCGGTAGCAATTTCTTGCTTCACAAGGCTTTTACACTGTTTTCTCTACTCTGTTCAAAGAATATTCTTGCTTTTGCAAGAGTCGGCCGTCTCTCTATTTTCCATGCTCCCTGGCACTCTCTCGAGCTGACCAGGACAATCTTTCGATGACTGCTCTCTTCTCTCGCCTCCACCTTCTAAGTATAAAGAAATTATGAACAAAGGCTCACTATCTTCTATATGGCTCATCTGGAATAACAACCAAACCCTTTTAACGAAGGTGGCCTTCGATATTTATAAAGCTTCAAGGTGAAGAGCTTTTTCACTCGAATGATTGTACTGATGGGATATCATTAATTCTCTGTCTGATACACCGAATAATTTTCATCGAAAATTTGAGTGTACTTGCTACGGTGTGTAGTTAACGACTTGTCAACTAAATTCGGATTCGATCGTCATCAACTTTCTGTCCCATCCTGATTTATTAAGCTTTTACCTTGATGCGCCGGCTCTATGCGACCATCTTCTTGAGCAGATCTTCGCGAACGCATATGATCGCATAGCCTTGCAATCACAATCTCTTAATTCGCCCGGACTCTTAATTCCTTAGATCGCAATTTCGCCTTGCGCCAACACATTTTCTGCACAAAATATATAAGTTAGATGTTTTAATGCGATGGACGCATGAGGTCTCAATGTTATTAACTTATTTCTTTTGGACGCAATTTTATATGTTTTTACCGTCGTAATCCTTCATTGTTTTATATCTTTACGCTATAATAACGTGCATTTCTGCCCATTATCAATGAGCATTCTAAATTTTTCAATTAAGTGTGCAAATGGAAAAAATGAAAATGAAAAGGATGATGCGCCTGCATCAATAAAGTGATGTGGCCGCATCAGAAGGAAATGTCTAGAAGAGCTGAAGTCATTTAAAATTGGTGGGATAGACTCACCTATAAATAGGTTGACCTAGCCTCATTAATTTTACACTCACAGTTTAACCTACCCAAAAGAGTCCACAATCATCCTCTCTTGATCGTCGGTAGTTTCTTCCCCTTCCATCCAAGTTCTCTTCTTTCTTCTCAGATTCCGTTCCTCTATTCTTTCTAACAATAAAGAATCTCGTGAGTGCAACAAAGAAGGACTGTTAGTTGTTAGTGCAAAGAACCTACATTCAGTAAAGACCCACACATTTTCAAGAATATATTCACCATCTGAATCCTTTCGGTGTGCAACACAACAATGTCTCCTCCTCCACAATCTTTAATTACGACGGAACAATCCTTGTAGGTCATGAGCACCCATTCAATGCCAAGAGCAAACAACTCGAGTGAAGAATCATCCTCTTGATTAGCCATGCATGAACCCAAAGAACACAGATTCGTTCTAGGGCCTGGTGAAGAGAAATTCAGTAGATGGATGTTGAGCGGTAGCGAGCTCTAGATGAGAAATAAGTCTGTCGATCACAATTGGAGGTTATTATTCTGGTTGAAAAAGGTAGTGGATCAAAGCCCTTTCATCCTTCATTTTTTCTAATGTGAAAACCCAGAAAGAAGGAAGCCCCTCTAGTTCTATATTATCTGAGGACTTATGGAGAGAAGTAATGAGGCAAGTTGTGCACACGGTAGAGGAATGTCGCTAGAAATATTTGGCTGATAAGCAATATGAAGAGGCTGGGAGAGTTTTGAGCCAAGCTTTGGTTGAGAAGATGGAAGAAAAGTCTAAAGCAAAGTGGTCGAGAATGAAAATGCCTCGAGAATCGTAATTTTATCTAGTGATGAGGTTGAGGATGAAGAAGAGAAGGAGTTGGCCAGAAGAATGGAGGTCCTTAAGAGAAGATAAGTTTTTTAGGAAAACAGATTCTCTACGAGGTTTGGTGAGTTACCACCATCCCGACCAACAATGCTCTTGTTCAAGAATTCTACTTGGGAATTCTTCCTAAGAGAAGCATTTTTGTAGTGAGAGAGATGGAGGTAGATTTTTCTCCTTTGGTTATTGATTCCATCTACCGAGTGCCTGATGAACATGAGAAAGAGAGTTTTATGAAAATGTATGTTCCATCTGAGAAGCAAGCTAATGACGCATTAAGAATGGTCGAAGCTCTTGAAGTTGAATGGGTATTCTCTTCCATAGGATGCTGCACTCTAAGACTTGGAAACATTGAGGACTAATTGGCGATATGGCTTTACTTCATCGAGCATCGAATTATGCCTACTACCCATGTCACAACCATCTTTTTGGAGCGAATCATGCTCCTTTATAGCATTTGGAAGATCCATCCTATCAAACTGGGAGGAATTATCAATTAGGAGATGATCGAGTTGACCCTAGAACTAAAGGGCGTTTGTTTTTTTCATCTCTCATTGGGAGGTTGTATGCCCGAGAAGGAGTAACAGTTGATCAAACCAAGGAGTGCTACAAGGTAAAACTAGCCATTCATCTTGGCTTAATTAGGAGGTTGCAAGGAAAAGGCAATTCGAAAAAGCAAGGCCACAAAGTCCCTATCACGGCTACTCTTAATACAACTCCATCAGGGAGTTCGAGACACCCTACTCTAAAAGATGCCACTTTCTCCTGGCCTGAAAAAGACCATGAGGCTCAAATATCTGATCATCAGAAGGATCTAGTCTTCACTCTTGCCTCACCAAGTCAAGTGTTTTCCCCTCCTACTGCCCCTTCTATTGTACCCCTTGCTTCTATGGCTGATGGTGCAATGACAGGACCTTCTCATCAGTTGTATGGTGCCAATGCCCCATCAAATTATGCTACCACTGTGGTAGGTTGCATGATTGACTATTTGGAGAGATTTATGAAGCAAACCCATGGTTACTGTATTTATGCTAAGTAGAGAGATGATACACTTAGGCATTTTCTTAGTTTTTCCTGCCTTGGTTTTTACCCTACCATTCCTGCTTTTCCAGATCATATCCTTCAGAACCCTGTTAAGGAGCAACTAGATCTCGACATCAATGATGATCCGAAAGTTTTTTATAATGCTCCAATGAATTAGGGTAGTATCATAGATCATATCCTTCAGAACCCTGTTAATAAGGAATTAGATCTCAACATCAATGATGATCCTGAAGTTATTGATGATGCTCCAACGCAGTAGGACAATATCATGTTCCTTCTCTTGTTTTCCTCTATAAATTCATAACTCAGATTATTTTTTCTTTAGTTACTTTTTGCAAGTAAGGCTAGTATTTTTTTTTTTTGTAGGATGACACTCCTCTTTCCCAAACAAACCAAAGTAGCCAAGGGTGAGCATGACATATGTGCTTTCTTTTGTAGCAAAACAGTTTGTTAGGGAAGTGAATGGAACCTTAAGTGTGAGCCTTGCTTGTAGTCAGATATCTTGCATGACACCCGTGTGGATAAGCTAGAACAAAGCTGAGGATGGCATGATAGGTTTGTCCTAGGAAAGAAAAAGAAGAATATAGCATTGAAAATGAGCCTTTGCAAAAGTATAAGTTTGAGGGGTGTGTGAAAATTATGTATGTCATGAGATTTGGTAATGGGTAAAGTTGCAGTGTGTTATGATTTCACTAGGTTCGATAATTAAGAGCTCGGATAGTAGGGTATGTTTAGGTGGAGAGTTATGGGTTGTTGAGCCGATGGTCAGGTAAAATCCTTATGAGGATTCTTTGGGAGATTGAACATATGCAGGGAACTTAGATTGGAGACTCCTTCTGAAAGTTGCTACTCTTTGCATTTATCAATCTAAGCATGTGTGTTTTGAGCTTTGGGAATTGATTTTTATGGTGTTCTCTTAAGGACAAGAAAAGATTTAGGTTTGGAGATGTGACACATGCGATGAAATGCATATTTTTAGGCTTTTGTTTGTGCACTTTTCCGGGTTAAAATTGACTCTTGCATGTGTTTTCCCCTAAATTTAGTCTTATTTGGTTAAAATGATCTTATGAGGGTCTGATTGAGCTTAAATGATATATTCTCTAATTTAGAGTTATTCTTGAGAATTTTTTTAGGAAATTTAGGCCAGACTGCTGATTTTTGTCTGATGTAGGTGCATCACTAAGAACACTATGGTTGTATCAGTAAGCTCTAATTTCCCAAAATTCGACCCAGTGAAAGTTGTTGCGATTTTCACATTTTAAACAGTTTGGTAGCCCTGATTTCACCTGGTAAACCCTCTAAGCATAGAATTCGATCCTTCCCAACCATTTTGGGGCCTATATAAGATGGAGAAGACATTCATTTCAACAACTCTCCACCTTCGAATTCATCACGGTCTTTTAAGCATTTATATCACTTTCAACACACATTTTCTCAACTTCTCAAGTTAGTAGCCTTAAGAACGAAAGTTCCTCTAAGGCGTAGTGCCTGTAGGTCCTTCACCTCATGAAAACGTGCGGTGAGGCACGATTCCACCTTGGAAAAGAGGAATCGCCCTAAGGAAAAATTAAGGAGTTGAGGGTTTGTCCAAAGATCCCCCCTTGAGTTGTTTTTCTTTTTCAGCATTTTCATTTCATTCATTCATTGTGGTTACTTTATTTTCCCAATCAAACACTATCTTGTAGTTATGGTTTATGGTCTAATAAAGATACTTATTTTTTCACTTGCCATGAGCTAAATTCTTCTAGGGGTTCAACGATATGGATACCCTGGGGTTTTTATGGCTTAAGCAATGTTGCACTCACACCCATTTGAATTATATATTCTCTTTGTTGAAATTAAAGCTAGAATTGGTAACTTAATTTAACAATCTTATGGAGCTTTAGTACTGAGAAGGCAATGAGATATGGGACTCAGAGCCTAGAAATAGAAGGGTCATGTTGCCTTATGAATAAGGGATACTATAGGGTAAAGAAACTGGACTTTAATTATCTAAGATTTAGATACCCATGGGAACATCTAATAGTAGCTACTTAGAACTTCTAAAGGAACTGGATGTTGTACCAAACCAAATAGGTGTAGATTTCTAGCCATGCATACTTCACTGTCTTGGTATGCGCGACATCACTTTTAACATAAAACACAAAAGGCTGAAACATTGTTAGTGAAGGAAATCGGACATGAGGATTTCCATGAGCAGCGAAATAATCATTCCAAATTTCATTTGTATTTGAACATACACACTTACAATCAAGAAACTGAAACTTACAAGCTATGCACAATACGAAATTACAACATGCTTTCACAAGAGATCAAGGGATAACAAGACATACCTTTGAAGACTCATCTTTAAACACCCTCGATCACGAACGCTCGTTCAGACAACAAGACAACAATCACGAATGCTCAAACACTTCGACCACACCACAACACGATCACAGCGACCACGAACTCAGCGATCTCCAAGATCACGAACACAGTGAACGACCTCCAAAAACCTCGACTTAGTCGAGTTGAGTATGACACCACCACAATGGCTACCTCGGTATTCTCGGTGTAAGAATCCATAAGTGTGGCTCTATGTGGACTTGGTTAGAGGAAGAGATCGGAGGAATAACAATCGTATAAAACGATGAGCAAGTGGGAGATGACAAAGGTCTGTCGTGTAGATGATGCCCAATCGTTTAGAAAATGCTCTACGATCATTTAGCAAAAGTATCACAATCGTTTAATTAATGGCCAGTTGAGTAAACTATCGTGTAGTGTCCCTCCAGGATTGTTAGTCTCTATTCAATTATCGTTTAGTGAATCCTATTCACTTGACAGCTTTTCCATGAGAACTTTTTTCGAGAATAGAATCTCTCACAACCACTACTAAATTTAGGAAAAAAAAATTTTCTTTTATCTCACGATTACCATGAAACTACCAATAACCTCCCACTCACTTTGTTATTAGAGAAAAAGAGATAATTATACAATATTTAGTATTATTATAAATATATATGATAACCAACTTACCATACTATATTTATAACCTATAGTTTTAATATTTCATCTCATGAAATATATAAACCATAGTTTTTTTTTCTATTTCATGGTACTTAATGTAAATCTCATTTACATTAATCCTCCACTTGATGTACACTGATCATATCATATATAATCGAATTATCTCTTGTCAATTTAAACATTTCAAATCAACACCAAGATTCTCAACTTGAATTCATTGAGCTACTAAGGGGACCTTATTATGGACCTTAACTTGAAGCTCCAATAATACGTGAATAACTGACTAAACTCTTTAGTCACGGAATTCACCATCCGTTAACTGTCAGGTACTCCGCTAAAAACCGTCAGCTGAACTCTCCTTACTATAGATATATTATGTGTCCATGTCAACCAATCAACAGTGCAATAACCCTTCACAGATCACTCATAAGTACAGTTGGGCCAATAACTGTTATGCCCCTGTAGTTACATCTAACTCTTTAAGTACCACCGATCCCTCTAATGAACATAAGTCATAGTCCTACTATGATTGAGTCCTCTCTTCCAAAGAGAAATTGTGGCCACTATGTTTAAGACCCAGAATCAGCTCTTGAGGGAGCAATATATCTATTTACCCCTGCTTCGGAGAAAGAGTGAATTCCATCTTGTGTAACTAAGTTCTCAGCTCCCAAATCAGACAAATCCCCAAAAAGGTAGGCATGTTGTGTTGGCAATCTAGCCACTATCACCCATACTAATCAAATGACTCCCTCAAAGGCAGGAGTTCCCAAAATACTCAGGATTAAGGTCATGTCACCTATGGTCGTTTAGGTGAGATGGAAGTCTCTAGTATCAACGACATTATATACAAAGACAAATCAACTCATGGTCCGGTCTTATACAAACTTTTTGTATAGGACACCCTCGCTCACATGTCTTCACATGAATGGTCAGGATCTACCATCTGTAGTAGTTCACAATACTTGTAAACCTCTATAAAGCGGGTCGTATCCGTAGTGTCACCAGGATCATATATCCCTCCTTAATCCTTATACTACAAACCTATTTAGGTTATCTCTTAAGGCATGATTCACTTATATATCTCATATACATGCTTAAGTTTACATACAATAACCATGGAGCTTTGTTTATTGGATATGAGTAAATGCCAGATAAAATAACTCTTATTTTATTCATAGCAATGTGTATAGATTACAAACTACGAGATTCCGGGAGAATTAGGACACCAATCCCAACAGTTAGCCCCTATTTGATTACTGTTATTTATTACCTTTTAAAATTCCTTCATTAATTTCAAATTTGCTATTTAGTTACCTTGGTCAAATTGATTCATAGTCATAATTAACTTAAAAAGCAATCTAGTCCTATGGGATTCGATACTTAGAGTGCTCTGAGTTTATTACTTCATCGTTAGTGTATGCTTACGCTTAGACTATATTTATTCTCATTTTCATCCCTCAAATACATTTGGTTGATCAACGATCTTGCAAGTCATGAGTCTGCAGATCCTTTTTTTCATGCTCTTTTTCTCAAATGGCAAGATGATTAGAAAACTCATAATGTGCAAAAAGAAAGAATTGAGACTTTGGTAGCTAACAATCATAGACTTATGTCTACTACTACAGATTTGAAGCATGAACTTTCTCAAGTTGAAGCTGGAAAGAATTCAGTGTTCAAGAATGTCATAATGTTGAACTCTTGTATTGAGTCTCTACAGATAAATTTAAAAGGAAAGACTGCTGGTGATAACTCTGGGCTTGGTCTTTCAAAGAGTGGAAGTTGGCATAATAATCAATCAAATTCCAAAGGGAAGCAAAATATTGAGTTTGTTAGAGCTCAAGATCTAGAGTCCTATGGTTTTACAGACACTTCCTTCAATAATTCTATATGGAAAGGCAACCTTTCATTCAGACCAAGATGAAATTTTCATTATTGTGACAAAACGAGCCATAAACATCTTTTTTACTATCAATTATTGAAAATTATTCACATACCCTCTTATCCCATAAGGCCTCCCTACTTCCCTTAGAATTACCATTCAAGACAGTAAAAAATAAAATAGGTCTGGGGAGAGAATAATGTTAAGAATAAATATAATGTTGTATTGACATCCCTCAGATCTTTTGCTAAAGAAGATTGGTACTTAGATAGTGGAAACTCTTGACATATAATTGGTGAAAAGAGTTATTTATCTAATCTCAAATCTATAAACTCAAGAAAAGTCACTTTTGGAGATAGTACTTGTGGTAAGATCATTGGGAAAGGAAAACTTAATTGCCCAGGTCTTCCAACATTCAATGATGTAATGTTGGTTAAATGGCTTCTTGTTTATCTTATTAGCATCAGTCAGCTATGTGATTAAGGTCTAAACATGAGTTTTACTAAAGACAAATGTGTTTTCACAGATGATGTCAAAGCTTTTTTCATGATAGGTATATGTTCTTCTGATAATTATTATTTATGGAGTTTTGAGAATACTTTGCATATTTGTCATCTCTCTAGACAAAATGAAGTCAATCAGTGGCATAAACGCCCTGGGCATGTGAGCATGAAGACTATACAAAAGGCCCTTGCCAAAAATGCTATATTTGGACTCCCCTCATTACTTGCCTCCACTGGAATTATTTGTGGAGATTATCAATCAGGAAAACAAACTCATTCTTCACACAAACAAGTAGGTTATTTGGGTTCAACCCATATATTAGAATTTCTTCATATGGACCTTATGGGTCCCATGCAATCTGAGAGTCTAGGAAGCAAACGATATATTTTAATTATTGTTGATAACTTCTCAAGATACACACAGGTTCATTTTTTTCATGAAAAATCATATACATTTACTACTTTTCAAGCTCTCTGCCTTCAATTACACCGAGAGAAAGATTTGAATTTGATATGATTAAAAGTGATCATGGTAGTGAGTTTGAAAACTCTAAATTTACTAAGTTCTGCCAGTCAGTTGGAATTCACCATAAATTCCTAGCCCTTATTACTCCCCAACAGAACATAGTTGTGGAGAGGAAAAATCGGACACTACAAGAGATGGCTCGAGCGATGTTACATGCAAAACATCTACCATTCTAGTTTCAGATGAAAGCACTAAACACAACATGTCATATTCTCAATAGAGTTGTTTTACGACCAAACATCTCGAGCAAAATTTATGAAATATGGAGAGGGAGAAAACCGATAGTGAAATACTTCCACGTCTTTAGAAGTACTTGTTTCATTCTTGTTGACAGAAAGGCTAAACGAAAATGGGATTCCAAATTGGATGAAGTGATTTTTCTTGAATATTCCACAAATAGTTGAGCTTACGATGTCTACAATAAACGAACTTGTATTGTAATGGAGTCTATTGATGTTGTGATCAATGATGATGCAACCTCTTTTAGATCTACTTTTATAGAAGTAGAAGATTCCAGAACTACTCCATTTGTAAATACTGATGTTCCTAACATCTCGTCTGACATGTCTTCTAAAATAAATTAAGAAATCCCTGTGGAGGTCAACTAGAATACTTTTGAGTAGGCGGAAGCTAGTAAAAGGCAACCTCCCAGCAGGGTTTGTAAAGTCTTCCCTCTAGTAACATAATTGGTCATCTTGAAGAAGGGGTGATGACTAGAAAGAAAGATAAAGTCAATTATCTTGAGATAATTAGTAATATTTGCTTCACTTCCCCTGTTGAACCAACAAATGTCAAAGAAGCTCTTGAAGATGAATGTTGGATCAATACCACGCAAGAAAAACTTGAGAAATTTGTAAGAAATGATGTCTAGACTATTGTTCCTAGGCTTGAATTTGTGAATATAATTGGCACAAAGTGGATTTTTAAGAACAAGACTTATGAGAATGAAAATGTCACTATAAACAAATTTAGATTAGTGGCTCATGGGTATACTCAAATAGAAGACCTGGATTTTGATGAAACCTTCGCTTCTATTTCAAGCTTTAAGCTATCAGACTCTTACACGGTATTTCTTGTCTTCTAAAATTCAAAGAATATCAAATGGATATGAAGAGTGCTTTCCTAAACAGATTTCTAAATGAGGAAGTGTACGTTGCTCAACCTAAAGTATTTATGGAACCTTCTCACCCTGATCATGTATATAACTCAGCAAGGCCCTTCATGGCCTCAAACAGGTACTCAGATCCTGGTATGAACGTTTAGCCCAATTTCTTATCAACAATGTGTATAGTCAAAGAATAGTTTTACCAACTATTTTTGGGAAAAAAATATTGCGAGAATTTTATGATTGTCCAAATTTATGTTGATGACATTGTATTCGGAAAGATGTCACAAGAGATGGTTGAGCTCTTTGTGAAACAAATGTAGGAAGAATCCGAGATGACCATGTTAGGAGAACTATCCTATTTTTTGGAATTTCAAATAAAGCAACTGAATGAGGGAATCTTTATTTCTCAAAGAAAATATGCCAAGAATTTAATGAAGAAATTTGGCCTTGAAACTACCAGTGTTAAAGGAGCTTTTGTTGAAAATATCAAAAGACTAATGAAACTCAAGTTGATAAGAGTCTATATAGGAGCATCATTGGGAGCTTGTCCTATTTAATAGCCAGCAAGCTAAATATTGCCTATATTATAATCAAACAGTCATTTTCTTAGTGCAGAAAGGATAATCAAATACATAAATGGAACAAGTGAATATGGTTTATTGCATACGTCATTAGTGACTATTATGATGATGATTTGGCATGAAGCTCAAAGGACAGAAAGTGTACTTCTAGAGGTTGTTTCTTCTTAGGAAATAATTTGATTTCGTGGTTCAGCAAGAAACAAAATTGTGTTTTCCTGTCAATGGCTGAAGTTGAATACATTGCAGCAGAGAGTAGTTGTATTCAATTGGTTTGGATGAAACAAATGTTACTAAAGTATGATGTCCCACAAGATGTCATGACTCTTTACTGTGACAATATGAATGCGATTAATATATTAAAAAATCCAGTTCAACACAAGCATACAAAACATATTTACATTAGAAACCACTTTATTCATGAACTTGTGGAAAGTAATTAGATCATGTTAAAGCATGTCAACACTAAAAATAAATTAGTAGACATTTTTACCAAGGCTTTAGACGTTGGTCGAATTGATGCCCTGGGGGCAGCTTTAGGTATTTGTGTCTTAAAGGCATAGCAATTAAATTTGTGGGTTGTGTAGCTGAGGATCTCAGCCCATCAAACGTGCAATCCTGTGAAGTTTTTTATGCAAATAACCACCTTAATTGCGGTTGTTGTGAGTTCAAGGATGTTTAACTGTGTTTTATGTTCAGATTTCTTTCTGACTGAATCATTGGTAGTTTAGTCGTGATAGGCTTCCTTGCTGTGTTGTGGGTTCATTCTTCTCTCAGCGCCTCTTTACAAAATTTGTGTGTTTTCTTGTCATACTAAGTCTCCTCTAATGGTGAATACTCGTCAAGGAATTCACACTTTTGACAGAAAAATGGTGAGATAAAAGGAGAAGGCCAAGCGAAAGTTGCATGTTTCTAAGGATGTTCCTCCCACTTCAATCAACAAATATGAAGTTCGTGTGCATGGACTCCGTACTCAACAAAATGAAATCAATGTTCTTCCTCCCTCAACAAAATGGAGATGCTCTGGTGCATGATTGATTGACGAAACAAAAGAAAAGGAAAAGGTTAACTCCCCTCCTTGACGTTGTATGATCTGATTGGACCTGGGATAGAATTTTGTTCAAATATTGAAAAATCTATTTCAAGTGATTCTTCCGATCACATGCATGGTTTTATAGAATTACCTAGAAACCCTAAGGAAATTTTCAAACCATTTGTCAATATTCAAGTAGAAGCTAGGGTTTTTAGAGTAGATTAGTTGCTAATGATAATCTTGCACTTGATTCTAGACCTATTGATTCTATTGTTCATATTTCTGATACTGTTTTTGGGAGAAAATGTTGTTATTCCTAAAAGTTTTGAGTTTGGTAAATTGTCTTTACCTATCGAGACTATTGTTGAGACTACTACAGAATTATAAGAAACTGAAGGTGTGAATGTCTCTGAAGAAAATGACTTAAAGTCTGTTGTTGAGAATATTGTTTCTGCATCTTCTGTACTTGATGCTATTGATTCACAAAATGCTCCTGCCATTTCGATTGTGGATAATATGGGACTAGTGAAAAGGTTCAACTTTGAAGATAATGTCAAGACTCTGGTTGAGTCTTCCCCTTTACCGAATCAAAGACTTGTGATTGATGATTTGTTGACTACTGAGATTTCAAAGAATGTGAAAAATGTTTTTTTATCTGATGATGCCACTGCAGCGATCAAAGTCATGTGAATTTTCCTCACTCTACTCATTGTGATGACAAAGACGATGAAGACAATATTACTATTACAGAGCTTCAATCAAGAAAAATTGTTGTTAATGTTGGTGTCTCTGATGTTGTTAATGTTGTTGTTGATGTCTTCTTTCAGACTTCTGAAATGGTGATGCGTTATTTTATGAGGCAAAATTATGAAATGAAATGTGGTCATGGAAATGCGTTGAGCAACAAGTTTTCTCAGTGGAATCCATGTATAAACCCCACGGAGTTTCCTGGTAAATCCAGGGTCGAACTCGGGGTCTAAGGAAAATGGTATGTGGTGATAATTTTTCAAAAAACTTTGCGGTAACTGGTAACTCAAATAGTTGTTTGGTGTTGTTGTTTGTGGTAATAAGATAAATGAATACAGCGGAGTTTCGAAAAGAGTTGATAATACGGAAGATGCGATGAGTATGCGGTGAACGGGTTGACAAGGGGTTTAGCTAACACTTCCTAAGATGCATTCATGTTATGCGATCATGCAACACACATATAATAGCAAACCATCTCTCGACGCAAATGCTACGGCTTCTAATATTATAACACATGCGATATATGCGGTGAGTCTATAAGACCTACATATAAGCCTTTTTTCTTATTTATGCGATGACAAAATGACATACACACAAATAAGGTGACTACATAATATCATAACCTATCTCTAGGGTGCATTCGATGCAGGTTGGCAAACAGAGATTATCTCTAAATCCCTATCTCTTGCTTATGTAGATCTAATCTTGCTCTCTTGAATCTAGATTCTAACCTAGCTCTCTCAAGTCTTAGGCTCTTTCTTTAGACTCTCTCTCGAGTTTCTCTAAAGGGGTGTTAGGCACAGCATAAAACAAGATCATCACATGCGATGAAGATCCTAGGTCATGTTAGCTTAGTTCTTCTCAACCCATTCGATAAATTTAGCTACTAATGCGTGCTTTTAAGAGAGTAAACAGATGTAGATAAAGAAATTCCATTGTATAGATATAGAGTTGAAATACAAAATAACAATGCAAGATGAGAATAAAGAGCTTGGTAGCAATCTTTTGCTTCCCAAGGCTTTTACACTATCTTTTCTACTCTGTTCAAAAGATAGTCTCACTCTCGAGTTGCCCTGAGCGATCTTCTGATGTCTCTTCCCTTCTCTCACTCCGCCTTAAAATAAAAGAAAAACTAAGAAAAAGGTTATTGTCTCTAAGGGAAAATTCTCTAACTATCTGAACTCCTCTTCGACGGTTGCCTTCGGTATTTATAGAGCCTTCGAGGTGAAAGGCGGCTTCTCTCTTATGATTGCATAGATGGGATGGCTTTAATTCTCTGACTAATGCGCCAAATACACCGAAAATCTAAGCGTACTTGTTATCGTTAGCGGCTTGTCAACTTAATTTGGATTCGACCATCATCAGTTTTCTGTCCCATCGTGATTAATTATGCTATTCACCCAGATGTGCCCACCAAGTTGCGCCAGCTCTATGCGGCAGTCCCTCTTGAGCAGATGTATGCGAGCACAAATCACCCAAGGCCTTGCAATAATGCTGCGCTCGACCGTTGATTTCTTGTGATCATGCTTTCTACCTTACGTTAATGCATATTCTACATAAAAATACCAAAGTTAACTGTTTTTATGCGATGAACGCATGCGACCGCAATGTCATGAACTTAATGCTTTTTGAACACAATCTAACATATTTATCAACGTAAACCTTCATTGTTTAATAACTTAGCACTGTAATAACGTGCATTTCTGCTCGTTATCACACCCTCAAATTTAAACAATGCTTGTCCTCAAGCATAAGCTAAAGATTTCTTTTAGAAAGTCGACCGCAATCTCTTTTCCTAGATTTCTCAAGGATACTTCAATCAAATCCTATACACCAGAATTTCCTTAATTTTTATTCAAGTCTCTTCTTAAAATATTTCTAAGACCTAGGGACCGCAAGTTTAACCTTCAAAAAGACTTTACTAGATTCCATGTCATCGCATGATTTTTTTCAAAAAAAAACTTTTTTTTTCACTGGGGTGTCAAATGATTTTTTATCCTTGCATATTTTTTATATTATTATTTTTTTTTACCTTATGCTGATCCAAGTGACTCGCCTTCGTTTTGGCTTGCCCTCATGTGTGTCATGCGGACATCCAACTACGAGCAAGGCGCACTTTCTTAGACTAAACTCATACCTACTTGGCAGTAGAGTTGCGGTCATTTATTTATGCGCTGATCCTGGCGACTTACTTTCATTTTGGCTTGCCCCACATGTGTCATGCGGACATCTAACTACATGTAAGTGCCCTTCACAACTTGACTCTTATCAACATGGATTTCTCCATTGCACTGACTGTGGAGTTGTTATTCTCAGAATTTTTCCTCTTTTTTTTTAGAGCTAAAAAAATAGCAAGGTCGAAAGTAAATACCTCACCCCCAAATTTAAAATGCGGCAATGTCCTCATTGCCAAAAGATTGAAAGAAGTCATGTGATGTTCTTAGGAAGCTACGTAAAGAGTCAGTTTGGAAGAAAGCTAACAGACCATTAACTTCTAGAAATATTTCATGAGATGAATATCCTAAAATTAAGTTGACTCTAGTATATATGAAAAAAATAGAAGCATGTGTTTCATCATTGAAATCATAATTGGCAAAGA
Source organism: Benincasa hispida (assembly GCF_027475165.1). NCBI lineage: Eukaryota > Viridiplantae > Streptophyta > Magnoliopsida > Cucurbitales > Cucurbitaceae > Benincasa > Benincasa hispida. The sequence goes on along the minus strand of NC_143481.1, from coordinate 48,573,447 downwards.
GAAAGCATGTGGTGATTTACTAAATTTATCAATGTTAAATGATTGCGGTAATCAAAGAGGATGTGGTGATAAGATTTTTAGAATTAAAATGCGATGCGATAGTGCAAAAGTTGCAATAAAGTCAAGGAAGAATACAATCCCAAAATTTGCGTTGTCGACCACATTGTTTGACGCATCCTGCTTTGCGGCGATCTTCTTCTTTTGGATTGTGGTGACAGAATAAAGTAGTTGCGTCTTCGTGTGGCGCCTCCGCACTCGTTCACCTCGATAGTTGCAAGAAAAACATTGAGAGGGTCAAATATTAAAAAAAACAAAGTTAACAAAATCACTCACCGCAATTTTTTTTTTAAGGACTAAAAAAATATAGTGAAATGAAAATACTGAGGGGTAGAGAAAAGTTGAAGATTTCATGATTCCAATGGGTACTTCACATGACTTGCATCCCTGATGAATTTCGATCGTCTGAAAGCGCAGGGACCACCCACTTCTTCCTTATTCAGAGTTTCTTAGTTCCACGGAGTCGACTTGGCGATGCCAGCTTTTTCCGTGATACAGTTTTACTCATTGTCCATTAACTTTGAATATGTTGGTTCCATCATCATTAGATAACTCGACTGCACTATGCGGGAATACCTCTTTGACTATGAATGGTCCGGGCCAACGTGACTTTAATTTCCTAAGGAAGAGCCGTAGTCGTGAGTTGAATAGTAAGACCCTCTGCCCGACTTGGAGGTTCTTGCCACGATGTGTTTGTCGTGTCAGCACTTTGCGCACTCCTTGTAGATCTTTGCGTTCTCATATGCGTTTGTACATAGACATTTGCGCACTCCATTCTTCCAGCTCGACCAATTGAAGTTTTCTCGCTTCTCCTGTTATCTTCAAATCAAAGTTTAGCTTCTTCACTGCCCATAGCGCTTTGTGTTCCAACTCAAATGGCAAATGACATGCTTTACCAAATACCAACGCATACAGGGATATACCTATGGGTGTCTTATAGGCAGTCCGGTATGCCCACAACGCATCGTCAAGCTTTGTTGCCCAATCCTTTCGCGAAGGCTTTACCACCTTCTCCAGTATCAGCTTGATCTCTCGATTGGACACTTCGGCTTGACCATTCGTCTGCGGATGGTATGCGGTAGCCACTTTATGGAGGATGTTATATTTGCGCAGCAATTCTTTGATAGTATGATTGACAAAATGGGTCCCTTCATCACTTATTATGCCACGTGGAGTGCCAAAACGAGTGAAAATGTTTTTCTTCAGGAATTTAGATATTATTGCCGTATCGAAATGAATTCGGTGCATATAGTATGCGGGGCTAATTCCTCGAATGTCTGTGAGTGTCCAGCCAATCGCTCGCACATGTTTTCTCAGAATGCTCATCAACACATTCTTCTGGTCTTCATTAAGTTCCGAGGAAATAATTACAGGCAGCTTTTCATTCTACCCCAAAAATGCATACTTTAGGTGATTCGGCAGGGTCTTCAGCTCTATTATTGGTGGTTCTTTTAAGGACGGTTGAGTTATTTTTCTTTCTTCATTTTCTGTTGACTCTTCTTCTTGGGTTGCGATCACCTCAACTTCCTTGGTTGTTTTTTTTATGATCGCATTATATACAGCAATGGATGTACTTGCATCCTCTTCTTCATTTTTATCATCAGGCTTTTCTTCTTCTGTCAAATTCTGGTCGTTGTCAGATTCATGCAAGTCTTCTTCGTCAGGAAACTTCATGGCACGGATGATGTTGAACTTGAGCTTCTGTCCATTCACGCTCAAGGTGATCTTTCCTTTGTGCACATTAATCTGGGCACGACCTGTTGATAAAAATGGTCACCCCAGGATGATGGGCACATCTTTGTCGGCTTCGTAATTTAAGACGATGAAGTTGGTTGGTAATATAAATTTGTCGATTGTAACCAGTACATCCCTCACCTTCCCCTTTGGATGCACCAGAGGTCTATCTGCTAGTTGAAGAGTCACAGTCATGGGCGCAAGTTTCCCCATATTCAGCTGTTTAAAGGTTGACAGAGGCATCAAGTTGATGCTGGCTCCAAGGTCATACAATGCTTGCCCGATGTACAGTCCTCCAATGGAGCAAGGTATAGTAAAGCTCCCAGGATCACTCATCTTTGGTGGAATTATTGATTTCGAGCTCTGCGTTAAAGCCACCGTGGCAAACTTATCAGTGCCTCTCTTCTTGGTTATCATATCCTTCAGAAACTTTGCATAAGCAGGCATCTCCTCTATCGCTTCACTGAACGGAATATTAATATGCAATTGTTTTAACATAGTCATGAAGCGTTGGTACTATACCTCGTCATTCTTCTTCTTTCTGAGTCTCTACGGGAAAGGTGACAACTGTACTTTCACGATCCCCTTTTCTGTCAGCTTTGAGGTGGACGCAATTTCTGGCTCTTATCATTTCTTTTTCTCCTTCTTCTTCTTGAGTCACCGCAATCTCAGGTTCCAGCATAATTAGAGCCATCCGACTAGGCTTCTTCCTCTCTCCCTCCACAGTTTTTCCACTCCGCAATGTCACGACTTGACATTGCTCTTTACCTGATCCCCCTGGGTTACGTGGGAGTTCTGTTGAACTCGGCAGGGGCCCTTGCGGTCTGTTCTTTAGCTCGCTCGCAATCTGGCCCATCTGTAACTCCATGTTGCGGATGAACATTGCCTGGTTTTGAAGCACAATTTCATTCTTCTCGATATACTTCTTCAACAAACTTTCCAAGGAGGAAGATTGTAGCGGTTGCGAACTACTGGCTTGACTACTCGTCTGACCGTTATTTCGCGGGAAGAATCTGGGTGGCCCTTCTTTTTACGCCACAGATTGGAAATTTTGCTGTTGATTGTGATTCATTAAATTAGGTTCATCATTGCGATCATCTAACTCTAAAGTGAAGCAATAGCACCATTGCTTACGTCGTTATCCTTTATTCTTAGTCTCTGATCGCTCTCTCTCCAGTCCTCGTGATTTTTAGAGATGCGATCTAGGATGTTCTTAGCCTCATCATAAGTTTTGTCTAGCAGACCACCAGCGGCTACCGCATTGGCAGTGGTCTACGAAGCGGGATTTAAACCATGATAAAAGATTTCCATTTGTAGGCAGTTTAGTAATCCGTTGTGTGGACAGTCCCTGACCAGACTCTTAAACCTCGCCCAGGTATCGCTGAGTGATTCGTCCATGTCTTGTTCAAAATTATTTATTAGTTTCCTTCTAGCATTCTCAGTAGGTGGAAAATATTTCTTCATAAACTTCTCTACGACATGTTCTCAGGAAGTGATCTCTCCCAGCTTGAGGGAATACGCCCATTTTCATGCCTGATCACATAGAGAAAACAAAAACAAAGTTAGTCGAACTTCTTTAGTAGAGATGTTCGAGAATACAAAAGTGTTGCAGATTTCTATAAAGCTACAGAGGTGGACGTGCAGGTCCTCGCCACGCCTTCCTCCGAAATGTCTGCAATCTGGATCATCTGCAGCATCATCAGTTACATTTCGAATCGGCTTCCATCAAGGGCAAGCCTCATGAATCCTGGAGAGAAATCGTAGAGGTTTGGCAATGGCATGATTCCTGGAGAGAAATCGTAGAGGTTTGGCAATGCATAGTCCCTAATGGGCCTATTACGATCATTTTCCAGTAGGATCGGATTCGCCATGACATTGTTTTCGTTTGGTGCTCCATTTCCAGGCTGCTCCGCCATATCGTCTTTATCTAGTTGTTGCTGTTGGCGGCTGTCTCTTAATCTCCTTCTGAATGTCCTCTCAATCTTCGGGTCGTAATTCGCCAGAGATTAAGAGCTGCAAAGAAATCAGGAAAATTACCGTTAGCATACTGATTTGTCGAAGTCCCCGGCAACGGCGCCAAAAACTTGATGCGTTATTTTATGAGGTAAAATTATGGAATGAAATGTGGTGATGGAAATGCATTGAGCAACAATTTTTCTCAGTGGAATCCAAGTATAAACCCCACAGAGTTTCCTGGTAAGTCTAAGGTCGAACTCAGGGACTAAGGAAAACGGTATGCGGTGATAATTTTCCAAAAGACTTTGCGGTAACTGGTAACTCAAATAGTTGTTTCGTGTTGTTGTTTGCGGTAATAAGATAAACGAATACGATGGAGTTTCGAAAAGAGTTGATAATATGGAAGATGCAATGAGTATGCGGTGAACGGGTTGAGAAGGGGTTCAACTAACACCTTCTAGGATGCATTCATGTTATGCGATCATGCAACACATATACAATAGCAAACCATCTCTCGACGCAAATGCTACGGCTTCTAATACTAGAATACATGCGATATATGCGATGAGTCTATAGGACCTACACATAAGCCTCTATTCTTATTTATGCGATGAAAAAATGACACACACACAAATAAGGCGACCACCTAATATCATAACCTGTCTCTAAGGTGCATGCGATGCAAGTTGGCAAATAGAGCTTATCTCTAAGTCCCTATCTCTTGCTTATGCAGATCTAATCTTGCTCTCTCGAGTCTAGATTCTAACCTAGCTCTCTCAAGTCTTAGGCTCTTTCTTTAGATCTCTCTCGAGTAGCTCTAAAGGGGTGTTAGGCACAGGATAAAACAAGATAATCGCATGTGATGAAGATCCTAGGTCATGTTAGCTTAGTTCTTCTCAACCCATTCGATAAATTTAGTTACTCATGCGTGCTTTCAAGAGAGTGAACAGATGTAGATAAAGAAATTTCATTGTATAGATATAGAGTTGAATTACAAAATAACAATATAAGATGAGAATAAAGAGCTTGGTAGCAATCTCTTTCTTCCCAAGGCTTTTACACTGTCTTTTCTACTCTGTTCAAAAGATAGTCTCGCTCTTGCGAGAGTCGGCCTGCTCTCTACTTTTCATGCCTCCGGGTTCTCTCTCGAGTTGCCCTGAGCAATCTTCTGGCGTTTCTTCCCTTCTCTCGCTCCGCCTTAAAATAAAAGAAAAACTAAGAACAAGGTTATTCTCTCTAAGGAAAAATTCACTAATTATCTGAAATCCTCTTCTAATGGTTGCCTTCGGTATTTATAAAGCCTTCTGGGTGAAAGGCGGCTTCTCTCTTATGATTTCACAGATGAGATGGCTTTAATTCTCTGACTAATGCACCAAATATTTGTCACCGAACATTTGAGTGTACTTGTTATCGTTAGCGGCTTGTCAACTTAATTCGGATTCGACCGTCATCAGTTTCCTATCCCATCATGATTAATTATGCTTTTCACCCAGATGCGCCCACCAAGTTGCGTCGGCTCTATGCGGCAATCCCTCTTGAGAAAATGTATGCGAGCACAAATCACCGCAAGGCCTTGCGGTAACGCTGCACTCAACCCTTGATTTCTTGTGATCGCGCTTTCCGCCTTGCGTTAATGCATATTCTGCATAAAAATATCAAAGTTTAACTGTTTTTATGCGATGAACGCATACGACCGCAATGTTATGAAATTAATGCTTTTTGGATACAATTTAACATATTTTATCAATGCAAACCTTCATTGTTTAATAACTTAGCACTGTAATAACATGCATTTCTACCCGTGATCAAATGGAATCTGAGAAAACTACTTCTGAGGAAGCTTCAGACTGGGGATTCAAGAACAACTTGAACAATGAAGATACTGGTTCTAGGCTAAAAGAAAATAGTTAGTTACTTCCAACGTTACCTTTATGCCTTCAGATGGTGTTTGCTTCCACTCTGAGGAGGATACTAGCCTGTGGAAATATGTTATTAAGTGCAAATTTGTGGATGAGAAAGAGTTATCTAGTCGTACTCAAGAGTGTATTGAGCTTATTAAGTTTATTCATGTTGGCCTTGGAGGGGCTGTTTTGAGCTTGCTGGCCTTGAACGGGCTGTTTTGAGCTTGAGACCCTACTATCCCCAGCTTGTTCATGAGTTTATTATGAATCTTCCCTTTGGTTTTTTAGATTCAGCTAACCCAGGTTACCAAAGGGTGCATATTAGGCATCATTCATTTATTTTCTCTACTTCTTTGATCAATTAAGTGTTTAAACTGACTGAGAATGTGAGGGAACAACGTCCTTGTTGGGGTTGATGCCCTAAAGTCTCATGTCCTGTAGTTTGTAAACACTTTTGTACAAATGCTTATGATTTACAATATATGATATTTACTTCACTTCTTGACTTTGCACATTCAGATGTTTTATTTGTTTTACCACAAACCAATAAACTTAACATCCCTGGTTGTCTTTATGTAACTTAAGCATGTATGTAGTAACATACAAGTGGATCATGTCTTAAGTGATAACTAAAATGGTCTGTAGTATATGGATATATGAGGGAAACCTTAACTTGGTAATACTACGGATGTGGCCCACTTTGTGGAATATTTACAAGTGTTGTGACTTGTCACAAATGGTCTGATCCTGATCATTCGTGTAGGGGACATGCGAGTGGGGGCGTCCTATACAAAGAGTTTGTATAAGATCTGACACGAAGTATTAACGTCTCGTCATATAACTCCGTTCATGACAGAGACTTCACTTCACTAGGATGACCATAGGTAACATGACCTCAATCCTGAGTGAGTTGTGAACTCTTACCATTGAGGGCAGACCTTTGATTTGCATGGGTGCGAGTGGGCAGAAGGCCCACTCAAACCGACCACTTTGGGGATTCGTCTGATTTGGGAGTTGGGAACTCAGTTTCACAAGATAGAGTTCATTCCTTCCCCGAAGCAGGGGTAAGTAGATAGATTGCTCCCTTAAGGGCTGATCCTGGGGCTTGAACGATATGATGCCACACATCTTCTCATAGCCTGAGAGGTGTTCACACATAGTAGGACTATGTTGTATTGTTCTTAGATGGATCAGTGGTACTTAAGGAGTAAGATGTAACTACAGGGGCAAAACGGTAAATTGGCTCAGTTGTACTTACGAGCATCTGTGAAGAGTCAGCGTACTGATGATTGGTTATATCCAATGGATATAGAAATATATCTATGGTAAGAAGAGTTCAGCTGTCGGTCTTTAGTGGAATGCCTGAAAGTTAACGGATGGTGGATATCGTGGCTAAAGAGTTTAGTCAGTTATTCACGTACCATTGGAGCTTCAAGCCATACGTTCATAAGGTCCCCTTGGTAGCTTGGATACAAGTTGAGAATCAGTTTTGGGTCAGTTTGAAATGTTCAAATTGACAAGAAGGAGTTCGATTATATATGATATAATTGAATTAGTTAATTATATATGATATAATTAACTTTATGTATGAGATACAATTAATTTGGAGGAAATTGGATATAAATATGATTTATATCTAGTGGAGGAAAAATACTATGGTTAATATATGATATTAAGCCATAGGTGATGCTTGTTTTTAGGAAGTGGATTATGGGATGATATGCGATGGTGAGATTGCATTGAGCACTCAAGTTTCCTCAATGAAATCCAAGTGTAAACTCCACTGAGTTTCCTGGTAAGTCCAGGGTCGAACTCAGGGACTTGTGAAAACAGGTTGCATTGGTAATTTTTAGGAAAACTTTGTGGTAACCAGTAACTCAATTAATTGTTGGTTTGTTGTTGATTGTGTTAATAAAAAATAAACAAATGCAGCGAATTTGAGAAAAGTCAGTTGTGTGATAGATGCACTAAGTATGCGGATGAACGGGTTGAGAAGATCTTTAGCTAGCATTACTTGGGAATGCTTCAGACTATGCGATCATGCTACAACCATGCACAACAAGTCATTTTCCAATGCAAATGCGATGTTCCTAAGTCTAGGACGCATGCATTGAATGCAAAAGTGTCCATAGAGCTTATTCCTAATTCTCTACTCTTTTCCTATGCAATGATACAAAATGCATAAAGGTAAGGTGACCGCATACAATCATATCCTATCTCTAGAATGTATGCAATATGTTAATAGCAAATAGTGCTTATTCCTAAGCTACTATCTCTTGATTATGTGTTCTAATCTGACTCTCCCGAGCCTAGATTCTAACATGACCTTTCCAAGCATAGATCCTGTCCTTAGACTACCCTCTCGAGTATCTCTAATGGACGAATGAAGCATACATAATACAAGATAATAGCATAAAGTGAAGATTCTCTAGTTGTGCTAGCTAAATTCTTTTCAACTCATTCAACTAATTTAGCTACTCATGCGTAAAAAACAGAGAGTGAACAGATATAGAGAAATAGATTTCATTTCGATAAATAAGTGGTGTACAAAATAACAATGGAAGTTAAAGATAAAGAGCCTGGTAGCAATTCCTTGCCGACTGAGGCTTTTACACTGTAAATCTCTATTTGGTTCCAAAGATGTTCCTACTTCTGCAGGCGTCGGCCCTCTCTCTGTCCTTGAAGCTTTCGGCGCTCTCCTAAGCTTACCGGAACGATCTGTCAGCACAACCTTCCTTTCTCGTGTTCGCCTTAAAACGAAAGGAAAACTATGAACAAAGACGTGCGTTCTGAACATATGAATTTTTCAACTCGTGAACCCCTTTTCTGAAGGTTGCCTTTGGTATTTATAGAACATCCAGGGTGAACGGTGGCTTCTTTCTCATGATTGCACTGATGGGAAGGCTTTAATTCCCCTGACTGATGCACCGAATATTTGTCACAAAAAGCTAAATGTACTTGTATCGTTAGTGGCTGTCAACTTAATTCGCTTTCGGCTATCATCAACTTTCTGTCCCATCGCGATTAATTAGCCTTTTACCCAGATGCGCCCACCATGTTGTGCCGACCAAGTTGCGGCAATCCTTCTTGGACGAATGTTTGCGAACACGATCACCGCAAAGCCTTGCGGTAATGCTGCGCTCGACCAATGATTTCCTATGATCGCAATTTTCACCTTGTGTCAACGCATATTCTGCATAAAAACAAAAATCAACTGTTCCTATGCGATGAACGTATGCGGCCGCAATATAATAAACTTAATGTTTTTTGGACGCAATTTAACATATTTTATCAACGCAAGCCAACATTGTTTAAGAACTTAGCACTATGATAACGTGCATTTTTGCCCGCTATCAATAGGTTATGAATATAATGTGATTATATTTATTATCTATTAATTGGACAGTTATAGGATAATTGGCCGACATCTCTTTCGTTTTCATAACGGATGAGTAAGATAAAGAATCGTTTTGAGACGCTCGAATAGCTCACAGTGTGTTAAGCATTGGATGTGCGGATAGTGTTGAAGTGTGTCATCATTTAGTAAAATCAGAGCCTATACGATAGTGCTGAACGATCACTTACCTATACGATTGTGCTGAATGATCGCTTAACGTTTACACCCACGTGCGCTATTTACTAAACGATCGTTTAGTGCCTGAGTTTTTCTAAACGATCATATAGACGCTCGCTTACCTTTTCCTATACGATTGTATACTTCATTTAAACGATCAAGTATTTTGTCTGTACGATAGACGAGCCTTTCTTCCACTTGCTTGATCGTTGTATACGATCTCTCTTCCTCCTCCCCTCTACCAAATCCGAACAAAGCCCACCCTTTGGATTCTCACTCCAAGAATACTGAGGGCTCTGAGTGGTGGTGTCGTCCCCGTTTTCTTTTGTTCATGTGGAGATTGTTCGAGGTAGACCATTGGGAGTTGCTGAACGATAGCTTGTCGTTTCAATGAAAGCGAGATTTGCTGTAAAGAAAAGTCTTCAACTGGTATGATCTCTCGGTCTCTTATTTATTGATCCTTTAAGCATGCCAGTAATTTGCAATGTGAATGCATATCTGTATGTTTGAATGTATATGTGAAAATTTTGTCATAATGAATTGGAAAGATCCGCTTCCGCTCTTAGGTACTCTTGAATAAGAGTTTCTTCAGTCCTTCCCTTAGAGATTTAGTATTTGAATTGATTGGAGGAGCCTATTCTACATGGCCACGAAGGAGTCAATTGTCTACAACTATTTTGAGTGTTGACTATGCCTTTCTGCACAAGATCGACATTTATAATTAGTGCCTCTCTTCTTCTAAATCGGGCTTATCCATTGTTCTTGTCACCTCGCTGTATTAGATAAAGACTCAAGCACAGTTCGATTATGACGTGTCTGTGCTGAACCAGATTAAAAGGCATATTGGGTCCACAACTATTAAATTACCTATTTTTTTTCCGCCTTACTTGTAATATTTTGCTCTCCCAGAAGCCTAATCTTCTCTCCTCTACAAAACCTATTGGGCCCTCTCCAAGTCTCTTTTCCATCAACCCAAAGCTTCTGCAAGGACACCAAGTTTCTAACCTGGACACTACCACCATGATTCATCATTTTCATGGTCCAAGTAGAGCTTTAATTGAGTCTTCTTTTGGTAGACATATCATTCACCTGCTATCAAACAAATCTCATGATCTTGAGGCCTTGATGCACAGACTTTAGAAGAGAAAAACCGAGGTTGATGAGGTACTATAGATAATGAGAAAAACCGAGGTTGATGAGGTACTATAGATAATGCAGTCTATCTTGTCCAAGGATGAAAGAGTTTCCTCTTATCAATAGAGGAGTTGACTTTTTTATAGCCGAAAAGGAGGAGTATTTGGAGGTGTTTTTGTGTTTAGTTCTACTTCAAGTTTTTCTATTTGATACTTTGTTAAATCTGTTCTTGTGTTTAAATTGGTGCTACTTGGTTTATGGTTTGGTTTTGTTCTGAAAGTCCTTGCTGTTTGGGCTTTTATACAATTACCGATGATGTTATTCTTTTTTGTCAAACCTTTATTTCAGATATCTTTATTTTGTTATTGAATGGTTGCTTGCTTTTGTTTTGCCTATAAAACAATTATAATAATAATAAAAAGTTGAAGAAAAAGTATAAACCAAATGAGGAGTTTGTTGGAGATTTTTTTAATTAGCTTTATATTTTTAATAAGGCGGTGGTTTTTGTAGTTGTTTCAAATAAAGTCTTAACATCTATTTACATCAAAGAGTATTTTTCCTGCAAAATATTTTCCTTATTTGAAAAAAAAAATTGGATGTAATATTTCTCAGATATTTTTCATAGTTGAATACGACCTTCCTATTCCAAATGGCGATTTGTTTCCTTTCTTTGATTCGATTATTTAAAGAGAATCATGTTGTCCATTTAAGTCAGCCGTATTTTTTTATTAAGCAAGACAATTTCTGTTCAACAATCGATTGTTTCTACATTGTGTTCTTGTTCGTTGCTCACAATTCCACTATGCAAGTTCTTCATTCATTGAAGTGTAACACTTTGACATAAATCATGGTCTTAAAGGGATTATAAGTTGTAACGACCTGAGTTCATGAGGGGTACATGAATGAACCGATATCACATCCGATTGAGAGGGATCCTGAGGACATAAAAGTATGGTTAAAAAAGACTTAAAATAATTGAAAGTCACTACCTATACCAACAAGGTGCACCTTCCTTTTCGGTGGCTCAATCATAAGAATCCTGAGCCTGGGGCGTTACATAAGTCATTGCTGCCAGAGAAGAGATTCTCAATCTTAGAGGGAGCTTAAGACTCAGCTGCGGAGAAGGAGTTCTCCATTTTCTGGGGATCCAGATTCTCAGTTTTAGAGTGAGCTTAAGACTGTTAAAAGCCAAAGTGTTGAACACTAATATTATCAAACTTAAACTATTTAACTCTTTAATATTAGTGGATTATCTTTCTTGGGCACATTACACCCCAGACATAGATGGATTATCACTGAACTGGGTTACCAACTATTATGTGTCTTTATTTGTTTACTTGCTATTAGTATTTTTTTGTTGTTATAGTGCTTGTCAGTGCTTTCCCTTTAACATCCGTATTTCGAGGGGAGAGTCATCCTTTTGCTTTTTCAAAAATTTTGGGTGAAGCAAGATATTTTCTTGGCTTGGAGGTTGAAAGTTAAGATGAATACTTTGTCTCAAATAAAGGATATGCAGTGAGTTTATTGGATTGTTTTGACATGAGTTAGTCAAAACTAATGACTACTCCTATGGAGCCATCCTTGAAGTCGATTAAGGAAGAAGCAAAACTTTTGGTTGATGCAACACCTTATTGACAACTTGTTGGTAGCTTAATTTATTTAACTATCACAATGCCAGACATTTCTTACTCTATTGGTGTTGTTGCTTAATTTATGGATAAGCTATGTGAAGCTCATTTAATTACAACAGAGAGGATTCTACTATATGTAAAGAACACTCTATGTTTTGGCTTGTTATATAAACAAGCTATTTTTTTTTAAGTGGTTTTGTTGATGCAAATTGGGTTGTACATAAAGGAAGGCATTCCACAACATGATACTGTTTTAATACAAGTTCTGGAGCTATTTCGTGGTGTAGTAAGAAGCAATGCTTTATTGTTCTTTCAAGTTGTGAAGCAGAATATGTAGCAGCTACTATGGCTACCCAGGAGTGTATTTGGCTAAAAAAATATTTATAGGAGAAATATCTTCGAGTTTAAACTGTCCATCCATTTTTTGTGATAATGAACGTGCAATCAAGTTTTCACTTTTTTCGAGAGAAAGTCTTGACGCGAGATATTCGATTGGAGAAGATACATTCCAAGAAGCAAGTTGTTGATATATTTATCAAGACTCTTGGTAAAGTCAAGTTTGAAGAATTCAGGAGTGCATTTGGTGTTGTTGGTTGTTTATTTGCACTAAAGGGAGATGTTAAAAATTAATGCAAACTTATTTTGTAAGTTATTAACTTAGGAATTTTTTTTAATTGAAGTTAATGGTTTTTATTTTGGGTAGTGCCTCCTAAATTGGAAGATAGTGACATAATGGTTTAGTGGATTGATTAAGAGAGTTTTTCTAGGTTAGTGGTAGAAATTTAAGGATAATGCATTAGTGAGTAGTTTCTTATTTTTCCTATAAATACTTGTATTGTTTCCATTTAAATGAATGTAGAATTCAATTGAAACATTTGACCCCTCGTGCAATATTTTCTCTTGTTTCCACCTTCCGTTCTCTTTGATTTGTTGTTCTTCGTTACAACCATAAGTTGATTTGAGTTGGTCATCAAGCTGTAATGTCTAAGTATGGAGGCCAACCCATAGGGACGACCAGCTTTAGGAGGTTCACCCTATGAAGACAAAGAATATGCCTAAGTATTGTAATTTTGCACATGCTTGGGTTATTGGTGAATAAATCAAATGATTCACAACAGTTAGTAATGGCTTGATTAATTACCCAATGAATTAATTGGCGAATAATTGTTACGAAACCTACTTTTATATAATTGAGAGGGCTTATGACATTTGAACTACGCTGAAATACATTCTAAACTCTCTACTCTCCAGCTCTCTTAAACTATTATTTATTTGATCGTCAGGGTGTTGGTGGCCAAGAACCCCACCGGTACGAGTTTCTCTATTTTGTAAGACATTTGTTTGATCTTCCAAAAATTACAAATTTATAGTTGATACCAAGCTTTTGCATGAACAAGTTATGTATATATATATATATATAGTAAAGTTATTGAAGAAGAATCTTCATACTAGTATGCGAAATTCCATTATAATTTCTCCTTCCTAAAAGTAATTTGAAAATTATGTAAAAGGAAATAACAACAATCAAATTGAAGGCGTGTGCAAACAATCCTCTCTCTTTGTTTGTACCACAAATTGATTGTACTGTATGATGTACTTTTATATATGATTTATCTCAATTTATTCTCTCTACTTTATAAAAGTTTTCTTTTAATTATTATTATTAATATTTATTAGTTCATTTTCGACCGCTATTGACTTACAGGCGTTGAGTTGATATAGACTAACTTGATATATTAACATGATAAAAGATAGAGACCATTGAATTGAATAGTCAAACTGCACGGATAAAATTGATTTTAAAAAAATAATAATAAAATTAATATAAATGTAAAAATACAAAGACAAATATAAAATTCTCTAACCATGTTTAATTACAAAAATATATCTTTCAACTTTAAATACATACATTTTTCAAAACTATCATTGATTGTAAATTCATTAAAATTTTAGGCAAAAATTTAAACTTTTAAAAGAGTAAAAATCACTCGTAGGTTAAATTGGAACTCAAACACTACCAAACCATTCTAGATAACTACTAAACTCATATCATATCTTAATTTTCATCCATAACATTCGAGTTTCTATCCGATGATAGTTTTGATAGGTCATAAAAGATATATTGTAACTTTTAAAAAATATATATAAGGATATTTTTATTTAAAAAAAGAAGGCAATGTTTAAATTTTTTAACTTCACCTAAATTAATATATATTCTAAAAAGGAATAAGGAGGAATAAAGGGAAAATATAGCATCATGCATTACATCCATCTTTTTTTCTTTTTGCAGTCTACTTCATTATTCAATCATATTTTACTACTCAACGAACTTTTTCCTTTTTCTTTTCTTTTTTGCCTTTTTTAAAATGGTAATTTTGAATTGAAGTGAGATTTCAAAAAGATAATTAAAGCGAGATTACAAAAAGACAATGACTTGTAAGTTAAATTAGAACTCAAATACTACCAAACCACTCTCAATAACCACCATACTTTACCATGACCTAATTTTCATTCATAATATTCAGATTTCTACTCAACGAAGAGTTTTAAAATGTGATAAAAGATGTCAAAGATATAAATATTGCAACTTCGAAAAAACTATATTTTATTATAGATATTATAAAATAGGTGTGTTATAGATGCCCAAGCTTGTGTCTAACCGACCAAGTATCATTTTTCTATTATCTCATGTACCATACAACAACCTATATTTAGTGTTCAAATGTGTCACATCCTAGTTGAATAAATCCTTATAAATAATGGTCATATGTGGATTTTGCAAAAGTGTGCATATTGGCGAGAAATAAAAAAAATTTCAAAGAAAATCTCCACTTTAATTTCCTATGTTTTTATTTTCTAAATTTTAGTTATTAATTTTATATATGTATTTATTTATTTTAATATTATAATTTTTCGATATTCGTATTGTCGTGGTACATCGTTTTGCTCCTAAAATTTAGGATATATTTTCTAACAAAAGACAATTTATATATTTTTTAATTTTACTAAAATTAAATATATTCTAAATGATAAAAAAAATACTTAAGTGCATCATATTATATATATATATATATTGCCGTCCACTTAATTATTCGACGGTATTTTATTTCGTTTTTTTTTAAAAAAAAGATATTTTTGAATTTTTCAAAACAATATTATAAAAAGATAACTACAAGCTAGATAAAATTAGAACTAACATTTGAAATAAAAGTGGTGGTCCTATCAGCTTCGATTCGACGCCCTCTCTCACCTCACCGTCTGTAACACATCATATTCTACCACGTGCGCCAAATTCGCCTGGCCCTTTTTCCCTAACCTCTTTCCACTCCCACGTGCTTAAAATCCTCCCTCTCTCCCCCTCTCTTCTCACTTCTCCCCACCGCCCCCTTTCCCTTTTTCTCCCTTTCTTCTTCCATTTCCTCCGCCGCCGCCGCCAGAATCTCTCCCTCTCCTTCTCCTCCATTCCGTCATCTCTTCCTCACAATGATCTCCTCAGCAAATTTTTTCATAATTTTTTTCATCGTCATTCACACCTTCTCACTCTCCTCATCCTCTCCCGTCGGCGGTGATCACGGCGGTTCTCCTCTAATAGGCGCCGGCTGCGGCTTACAACCGCTGCGGGTTTCTAATTCTCTCAAGAATCAGAGTATTGGAGCGTTTCGATTGGAATCTCAGAGTTGCGAGGTTTGGACGGAGGCCTGTTCTGAGGCGATCCTGACCTTGGCGAAGCGGACTGAGGTTGTTGATTGGTTGAAGAAGGTAAGGAGAAGAATCCATGAGAATCCGGAGCTCGCGTTTGAAGAATTCGAAACTAGTCAGTTGATTCGCGATGAGTTGGATCGGATGGATATCAGTTACGAGCATCCGTTGGCTAAAACTGGCGTTCGTGCTTGGATCGGAACTGGCGGACCGCCTTTTGTTGCTCTCAGGGCTGATATGGATGCTCTTCCAATCCAGGTTCTTCTAAAAAATCAGATATCGTGTTTATGCTTTTGATCATTACTTTTCGTTTTCTTTCACATTTACGATCGATCGATTGCCTTGATGATTCTGTTGATCTGTTGTGCCTTGAAATTGAGCGGAAAACAGAGATTGAAACTAAAAAAACAACCTAAACTCTGTTCTTAAAGCTATTTCTGGCGGAAACGAGTTCTTGCAATGGTTTTTACTTATTTTCTTTCAAAATCCAGATAGAATTTGCTTTCAAATATATTCCATAACAGAAATTTCAACGATCTCACTTCTTCGATTCACAGCTTCTTAGACATATCAATCTTTTTCAGAAGAGTAATATCATATTTCCTTTTTCGTTTACGCTAATTTTTAGATTGTGTGTTGAGAACACATCGTTAAATTGCATTTTAGTCAATTTTCTTCTACAGTGAAATTAGATTTTAAACAAAGAAAAAAAGTAAGCATCATTCTCGAAGAAATCATAGAGTTTGTTTGGATTAATATGGCGTCAGTGACTGTGTCAGGGCATAAATAGTAGTGATCTACTGTGTTCTGTGTTCTGTTTGATTTCTAATTCTCTGTTGCTCGCTTTATTATTTTTCTCACGTGTTTAAATCTCTTCTTTAATATTAAATAAAATAATCTAACTTCTAGAGAAAGAATAAATGGGTTTTAAAGAACATGGTTTACAAATATAGTATTTTATTATTATTATTAATTGTGTTTTTCTCTAGAAAAAGTCAGTACAATCCTTATCTCCATGAATTTTCCTTCATAAAGGATAAGTGCAAGTGGGAGCATGGCTTCTCACACTTGAGGTTGAGGTGGGACATAATATGTATGAAATCCTTGGGAAATATTTTGAGGTCAAAACTAATTTCATAGAATTGATATTAATAAGTTGTAGGGTCCAGAACTCGATTGACCAACCAAGGATACTTCACTTTACTAACTCTTTTCCAAACACCTATTTCCTTAGGTGTATTTGGCCGAAAGAATTGAGAAGGAGTTTGGGGTAAGAGTTATGAACTCCATCCATGTTTGGCTCAACGAGTTGGTGGTCTCACTAGTAAAAAAAATATCAATTTTTTATCTTAGAAAAATTTGTCTTTTCAGTCCCAAAGCTTTGAAAAACATGTGCTCTTGAGTTTTTAAAAATGTACCTTTTTAGTTCTCAATTTTATAAAATTAGGTCTATTTAGTCACTGATTGAAGTAATTTTTGTTTTATTTTTTAAAAATAATTATATGATATTTAAAATTAGAAAAAAATAGTTTTAGAGAGGAGGTAATTTTTTTTTAAAAAAAATTATTATTCTACTTTAAAACCTAACATAGTTATTCAAAATAAAAAGTATAAAGCTATTTGAGGAACTTTTTAAACCTATTTTATAAACTCATGAATTAAAAAGGTATATTTTGAAAACTATCCAACCGGTCTATTCTTATAAACATGAGGATTGAAAAAGTATATTTTTTAAACTCACGGGCTAAACACACATTCTTCAAAACTTGAGGACCAAATGGAGAATTTTTTCAATCCCTTACACCGGAGGTCCTAGGAGTTCACAACTCTCTATAGTTCATATATCTCACTATAAAAACCTATCCACCATATTGTAGCGGTCTAATCGCGAAATAATTTCTCCAATCTCAGTCTTAATTTTTGTCATTTTTAACTTTGTTGTATAGTTTACTTTTATTAGAATCTTTAAATACGAGTAGTGAGAAGATGAATGAGCGTACATAGCATTATTTATGAGACTGGAAAATGTCAAAAAGAACATATATATTAAAAAAATGAGCATATGTAACATTGGTGCAGGAAGCTGTGGAATGGGAGCATAAAAGCAGAGTCCCAGGCAAGATGCATGCTTGTGGGCACGACGCTCACGTTACAATGCTTCTTGGTGCTGCCAAGATTTTAAAGGAGCGTGAACATCTCTTGAAGGTTTGCCAAACACCACCCTCATTTCTTTTTTTAATTTCTAGAAAAATGGAATTTAAACGAAAATCGATAGTATAAAAAATATTTTTAGTCCTTGAACTTTAGTTGGTAACAATTTAATTCATCTATTCTCAAATTTGTAACGATTTGATTTATTTACTTTGTTAAAATGGTAGACGAATTATTTTTGCAAAATAAATAACAATAAGTTAGGCAATTTTTTAGATCAATTATGCAAATTGACTATTATACTGTTGCAGAACTTTATTATTATTATTATTTTAAAATACAGTTGCAGAAATTTATAATATAGACTACTAGAAATGGTCAATAACCATTATAAGTACATCAATTTAATATTCTTGAAGTCTTCTCGGTATTGGTACAAACCAATACACTATCGATTTCGAGACGAATTTAATTTGGCCTTGGTTTTATATGAACAATTTGGCTTCCTTGGAAGACCTTTAACGAATAATTATTCAGTCATGGCTTGGATTTCAAAATCAACTACCCCATTTGATATGTATTTAGTATTTAATTTTCGATTTTTAAAATTATGTTTATTTTCTCTTAATTTCTTACCGTGAATTTCTATATTTCTTAAATAAAAGAGTCAATTCCAAAAATAAAAACTACTTTTTCTTAAAACTAAAAAAAAAAAATCATTTTTAAAATTTGACTAACATTAGTAGTTAGTATGATAACAAAATAATAAATTTAGGGGGGGAAGAGGTGTTTATAGGTTTAATTTTCAAAATATTTGAGTAAAAAATTAAGGTCACTTTTGATAATTATTTCATTTTTTTAAAATTAAGTCTATTTTCTTTTACCATAATTTTTTTCTTTTTCAGTATAAAAATTGAATTCTTAGCCTAATTTCAGATTCACAATAATAAGGTTGTAAAAACTACTTTTCTTAGTTTTTAAATTTTGATTTGATTTTTTAAAACATTGTTAGAAAGTAGATAATATAACATGAAATTGAGTGGTGTAATTGGTGTTTATAGATTTAATTTTAAAAAATTAAAAATTAAAAAATCAAATGGTTGATAAACAGGTAGATTCATAATTTTTTTTCCTTCAATTTCTCAGTCGTGCATCAAATGATATAAAATTGTCACCGTCTTCCGAAATAATATCTCCATTTTTTTAGAAAACTTTTATTTTCTTTTAAACAGCCATTAAACCTTTACAAAAATTAAAATTATTTTTAAAATAACAATTTACACCCTCATTAACTTAAATGAAGGAAGTACATCAAGTCATACGTAAAAAGGAGCTAAAACAACAAAAGGAGAAACAGTAAAATCGCTTCTTGAAAACGATTCCCGAACAACCACTTAGTTGCGTTTTACCACCCTTGTGTGTGTAAAACTTTTGACATCTGATCTTTTCTTTTCCCTCTTAATTTCAACCATTAATTTCAACCACGTGACAAAAATGAAATAAATAAATAAATAAATATATATATATATATATATATGGCTTTTGACTACAATCAATAGCCAACTTTTGTTCTCTTTTACTCGTAATTTAGCACGAGCAGATTATTATTATTTTTTTTTTTCCAAAAGGTTATCCAATTTTCATGAATATAATCAACTCGTCAAATATGTAGACTAGGCTGAGGCTGCGATCTAATGTTTATCTTTATTCTTTTATCTTGTGGGGTATGCTAAAACATGCCACCTGTCATAAGTTAGTTGGGTTTTTTTTATTTATATTGTTTTTTAAAATTTATTAGAAATATAGGGTTGTTTTGAAACTCATTATTGAAATAGAATAGTTCTATTCATTTTCGCTTATTCTAGAGATGATGTACTAAGTTCAATTGACATCTGAATGTATTAATAATAATGTGATTTGAGTCTTATCTCTTATTGAAGATATGATGTATAACTTTTCATCCATCCTCGTCTCTTGATGTTAAAAAAATATCAAAACTGACATTTGGCTGTAGTGGTTTGCACGCTTCCCTGTGAACCTGGGGGTTTAAGCCAAGTGCCATTGTTTAGTATATTTTTAGCATCCCCGTCTCTTTAAAACACACTCCTCTTGAAGAGATGAGGATGCAAGAGCCGAGAATGAAGAAAAAAATACATTATTAATAAAATATAAAAATAAATGAAAAAGTATCCTAAGGTATTTACCCCTCATACCAAATTTCTAATTGGAAATTGATTCAACTGTTTTACAGGGGACGGTGATTCTGCTATTTCAGCCAGCTGAGGAGGCCGGCAATGGCGCCAAGAGAATGATTGGAGATGGGGCTTTAAGAGACGTTCAAGCCATTTTTGCAGTTCATGTTTCTCATGAACACCCCACAGCCGTTATCGGGTCCCGCCCCGGTCCTCTGCTTGCCGGCTGTGGCTTCTTCAGGGCCGTGATTACCGGGAAGAAAGGCCGTGCCGGTTCGCCACACCGGTCCGTTGATCCGGTTCTGGCTGCCTCCGCCGCCGTTGTCAAAGGCCGTGCCGGTTCGCCACACCGGTCCGTTGATCCGGTTCTGGCTGCCTCCGCCGCCGTTGTCAGTTTGCAGGGAATTGTGTCTCGTGAAGCAAATCCTTTAGATTCGCAGGTGCTGACTTTTTTTCTTGTTTTGTGATTTTGCTGCTGTTGAGTTTTACTATATTGAAAATCGTGGATCCGTTGGGATTTTTCTTCACTCAGGTTGTGTCAGTGACATCGTTCAATGGAGGGAATAATCTGGATATGATTCCGGACACTGTCGTTATTGGAGGGACCTTCAGGGCTTTCTCCAACTCAAGTTTCTACCAAGTTCTTCAAAGAATAGAGGAGGTTTGTCCATAAAAGTTTCAAGCTCTGCCATTCCATTTCCATCTGGAAACTCACCCGACATAGTTTTAAAACGATAAACTATATTTAAAAACTTTTACAAGGAGTTAAAAACTCAGCATTCAAAATAAAAATAAATAATAAATAAAAACTGAACACCGTAGGGCATTGCTAACCACATTTTGGTTTTTGAAAATTAAGTTTATATATAACTATTTTCACCTATAAATTTATTATTTTGTTATCTATTGTTTAGTAATGTTTTTCAAAATCCAAATTAAATTTTAAAAACGACAATGAGTAGTTTTTAGCATGTTTATCTTTTTGAAATTTGATATTAATTCTGAATGTTTTCGTAAGAAAAATAAAAATTAGAATAAAGAAAATTGTGGAAAAAAAACAAGCACAATTTTATAAAACAAAAAATCCAAAGCCATATAGTTATCAAATATGGTATAAATGAGTGTTTTTAACCCATTAAAAAAACTTGGATATAGTCTTGAGGACAATACCCAATAAAACTCTGCCATGGTAATTTTTTAAAATGAAAAACTTAAATTATTATTATTATTATTTTTGCTTTGCGATAAAAGTAAGGCATGAAATTAAGTACAACCTAAATTATACTGCATTACTACCCCTATTAAAACACCTTTGAAAAATTTTCACCACTTGCTTTTAAGAGAAGAAATTCACTTAATTGACAATTCTTCCAAAGGTACTCAAAGAAATACATAACTTAAAAAGCACTCTTTAAAAACATAATGCTAAATTAACTTTGGATTAAAATACCATTTTGGTCTTGCATTTCAATTTTTTTTTTTTTTTCCATTTTGGTTCCTATATTTTCAATTGTCTAATTTTAATTACGATATTTTCAATAAATATTAAAATTAGTCCTCATTCTTAAATTCGTATTGATTTCAATAAAAATTGATTTTGACAGACTAAATTTAAAATTTATTGAAAATACATTAACTAAAATTAAACTATTGAAAGTATAGAAATTAAAATCCAACAAAAACAAACTAAAATATTATTTTAAACCAACGTTTCTTCCCAGAAAAAGAAACGATTATTTTTTAATAAAACCATCCCAAATTAAACTTAATTCTAAACTAATTTTGGGTCATGGACAATCCTACCCTACCCTTACAGGTAATTGTGGAGCAGGCCAGTGTTTACAGATGCTCAGCAATGGTGGATTTCTTTGAAAAAGAATACACCATCTACCCACCAACTGTAAATGACGAAAGAATGTATGAACATGTGAAGAAAGTAGCAATTGATCTTCATGGTTCACAAAATTTCAGGCTTGTCCAACCAATGATGGGAGCCGAGGACTTTTCCTTCTACTCGGAGTTTGTTCCTGCAGCCTTCTATTACATAGGAGTCAGGAACGAAACATTAGGCTCGATCCACACAGGCCACTCTCCCTACTTCATGATCGACGAAAATGTCCTCCCGATCGGCGCTGCAACTCATGCAACCATCGCCGAGAGGTACCTATACGAGCATGGAGAATGAGAAGCATACAAGTTCCAGCAACCAGTTTCCATGGCTCTCGTCACTTCGAAAAATGTTCTAAACCAAAGATGTGATCACCTCTAGCAAGTTTTGGGACTACGTTACGTGGGGTTGTGAAGGGAAAGTTGGTTCGTGCCCTACCCTGCCTTCTTGTATATGATTAGGAGACACGGGACGTTGTAGCTACTGCTACACGATATATTTTTTAATGATTTTTTAGTGTATTTTGTTTTGGATCATGGCGTTATATGACCATGTAATCTTCAACAACTTAAATTGAACTTCTCAAAAAGCAAAGGGAATGATTAAAGGCTCATTTGATAACCATTTAGTTTTTGAAATTGTGTTTGTTTTGCTGGTTTTTTTAAAATGATTTTCATATTTTTAAAGGAAAATCCGAATTCATAGCCAAATTTTAAAAACAAAAACAAGTTTTTAAAATGTTAATGTTCCATTCAAATTCAATTTGTGAAAAATGTCATTGTTTTCTACCAGTTCTTAAACAAAAATTTTAGTCATATTACAAAAAATAATAATAATAAAAACAAAAATTGCTTAGGTTTCAAAACACTCTTAAAATGTAGATAATAGTACAAACAAACCGATAGGTGAGAGCATTATTTATAGGTTTAATTTTCAAAAACAAAAAATTAAGGTCCCGTGTAATAACCATTTGTTTTTTGTTTTTTATTTTTGAAAATTAAGTTTATAGACAATACTTCGGCATCCAAATTTATTTTTTTGCTATTTACTTTTACCAATAGGTTAAAAAACCAAGCACATTTTGAAAAAAAAAAAAAAAAAAAAATTTAAAAACTTGTTTTTGTTTTTGGAATTTGCCTAAGAATTCAAACATTGTATTTAAAAAATATGCAAATCATTATAAGAAATGGAGAAAAAATAGGTTTAATTTTCAAAAACCAAAAACAAAAACGAAGTGATTACCAAACGAGGCCAAAATGATTTTCAAACGAGACAATTTTTTTAATTAACAAATAGTTTCCCTATGGTTGATAAAATCCTCCTAAATAGTGCCTACAGTAGAGACTATTTATGAAGTTATTTATGAAGTTTTATCAAATTATAGGAGTTAAATTCTAACGTTTTAAATCATAGAGACTAAATTTGAAGTTTTTCCAGAACATAGAGATCAAATTTTGACAAATTACAAATTCTCTCTACAGCAGCATAGAGTTAAACAAGACTCACCTCCTCACCGCAGAAAGATCTAGCTGCATGTAGAGCAAAATATGTGAGGATTATGCCTGCTCCTGCACGTTGGAGGAGACACATGAGGCACTCCATTATGACCTTTTCTTCATCAATCAAATTGAGAACCCCTCTAACCTTGATCGTCAAGGATTCGCCCGAAACCTAATCAAAAGCGTAAAGTCGTTTGAAAATATTACTGATGTATATAGATGATGTAGACATGTACATTCTGATCACTAGTTATCATTTCTATAATATGGAAATTCAAATGAGTTGTGTAATTACGGAAAACAAAAGAATCAAATGCGTTGTAAATCTAAATCTTCTGTGTAAATAATAATCAGAGATATTGTAGGAAAAACTAACCATGACTTGAGAAACAGTGAATTTGAACACGAAAAAAAAAATGCTATTTCTAACCACTAGATTGTCATTTTTGGTAGAAATAACTGCTTTCATTGAGAAAGAAGGAAAGAATATAATGTCATACAAACAAGCAAGCTCATAAAAACTTCATTAAAGAAACGGTTTCCAACTAGTTAAGATATTGCCTAGAGTATAATTGTAATTGCAAAAAGCCTTCAAAATTGAAGTCCAAAGAGAAACATCATCAAAGACCAAACCTGAGTAGGGTCCCTCTCCACACCCCTAAACATTCTACCGTTTCTCTCTCCCCACAGATCCCATAATAAAGCACACACCTCGTAAACCAAAGAAAACGTCCTTTCTCTTTGAAAGACGGGTGAAGGAGATACTCCCTGATCATCAATCAAATGTTAACCACTTGATTTTCATATCAAAAATGAATTTTTAAACCTCATTTTCAAGCAAGCCCTCAATGTATATTAATACATTTTTTTTTTCTAGTACAACAAGTGGGGTATGAAAATTTGAACCACTGAGCTCAATGAAATGAGTTCATGTCAATTATGTAAGTTCACTTTGGCCTATGTAATCTGAATTTGCATTCATTCTAGTTTTTTAAGTCTCCATTTTCTCTAAGCATCACCCTTGTTATCAGACATCAAGCATGCAAAAATGATTCAATCTAGTGTGTAGGAACCAAGAAAACACTAAGCATAACTATGTTGTAATATCAATAAAGAAATCACAATTACAATATAATAGCCTTTCGAGAGGACTATCTCCCTCTCAAGTTCAACCATGGACACTACCAAAATTCTTCACACCTTTATAAGGTCCCTAACACCCTCTATATATAACCAAAACACCCATAGCTAATTAACCCATTGCCCTTACTAATACCATACTAATCTTACCCATATATCCCTAACTAGTATTCAAACAAAAGATTTGATCCACATGGAAGGAATCAAAGATAATACAGCATCAGGTATCTTACAGAAACATTAACTTAGTTGCAAGGGTCAATATGTAACCGAATCATATAGGCAAAATATAGCTCATTACAATATACTTCCCATTTTTTTAACATATTAGAGGCAAAGGATGATTGAAACATCTAATAATTCTTTTATGCAGGCTACTACATGATCTAAGCTCACAAGTCCCAAGAACACAACCATTGTAACTCAGCTTTTTAAAGCATCTAGGATTAAACATCATTTCACTTTTATTTTAACAACCAGCAGTTCAAACTTCGAGCATATATAGTCCAAGTTAAAACTGCATTTACATGTTCAGCGGCTAAGAAAAGAAAGCAAAAAGGAAAGAAAATGTGAAATGGATGATGATAAATTACTTTGTCAAGTAAGACTCGATGGAGACATGATAAAAGCTTTCAGCATCAAGAGCCCTTCTAATTGTGCTTACCCCAGCACTGGCCTAGTGATCCAACGGAAGTAAGCCATAAAATAAACCAATAATTTTCTGGTTATAGGACACATTTGGAAAGATGCTGATGCCGTGTATGAGCGGGAAGAAGCTTGTAAGGTAAATAATGAATGCCAGTGTATGATATCCCACTCTACAAAGGCAAAATCCACCCATCTCCTTAAAAGCTTATAAGCAACATGACACGCTAAACTTCAAAACCAAGACAGTTTGATCACATGATAAATGCGGAAAGATAGTTATGCATAATTACAGTCCCACGTACTTCATAGATGGAATATGAATTAATAGAATTCAAGGGTTGAATTTAGATAGACAAAGATCTCGAGAAATTACCTGGGAGACAGCTTGTTTGAAATAAACTCTGTAACCATATATACTGATGAATGGTAATTGGTATCATTGTTCAACACTGGAACAAAAAAAGGCCAATGGCTATGAAATTCTATCATATTGAATTTCAAGTGTCCCAATAGGAGCCTCTGCTGGCATTTCCCCTAAAGTAATTAGGGCGGTTGTCAATATTACACATCAGAAAATGGGGTTTACTTTTAGGAAAGTTCAGCAAGGAAATCCACTTATTATATATCATTACAAAGCAATTCAGGCATAAAATACTCTATGATGCACATTTTCTTCCACATGTGATCATGTACATTCAAGTTTCTTTATGGGCAGATTTGGACTAACGGCATAATCTGACTTTATGGCAAGACTCGAATAAAAAAAACCACACTCTAGGGCCCAACTAAACATGGGAAGATGGAAGTTTTGGCCAAGGCCCAAACAAATCTGCTCGGCTCATCCTTGGCCTAGGATGAGGCCGAGACCGACTCTCTCCGTTTGATGAATGAGACATGTTATGGCCTATGGATTAAAAGCCCAAATAACCTCCTCGGACTCAACCTTGGGCAAGGATGAAGCCGAGGCCAAACCTCCCATTTGATGAACGGAGCATGTTAAATAAATGCACCCATTTGGCTCAGTAATTAACTCAATGTGACTCGAAAATCCTGATATGGACGCCATGGGTCAAAATTTCATAATACATTATTATGACTTTAGAGGTAAGTTCGTTCAAGGCATAGAGGAATTGTGGGAAGTACCACACTACCCAGATTTTACTTGTAATTTCACTGATGGTCCGTTGCATTTTTTTCGGTCTGTATTTCGGCATCGTTACAGATTTGAAGCCAAACTTATACAATCAAGGATGCATACGCACAGATACGCAGTTTGTACTTTCTAAAAATGCAACTGATTAATGAAATAATCTCTTCTCTGCAATTGATGAGTAATTGGTTAGGTTCACTGAAGAAACAATCAGGATTCAAGATACACTGCTATCGAAGAGGTGGTAATTTTTTACGAAGATTTGTTAAAGCGGAAGGAGATTGGACTTGGACAAATTTAGGTATCGTTAGCGATGAAATGGCAAACAAAGGGCAAAAGTTACTCACCTGACGCAATGGAAGGTTCCAAATCCACCAATGTTTAAGCTGAACAGTGATGCAGCTCTGCTCAATCGAAATGTTATCAGAGATCTCACCGGAACTCCGAGCTCGCTGAAGCTGAAGCATTGGGAGTTGGAGAATGAATGATTGTAGCAATGGAAACGGGCCTTCAATCTCTCGTTGCCCAAATTGACCGTAAAATCGTGTGGGATCTCATACATGGACCAGATTTTAACGGGTTTTTTAGGACGACCCATTTTAGGGAAATGGTAGAAAATAATTCTTTTTAAGTTTCACATTTCATAATTAGTCTGCTTTCGTAGATCGAATTCATATAATTTTTCTAAATCTTACATAATTTTTTTTATCTTTCAAAATATTAAATCACATTGTCAAATATTATAGAGTCGGGAGAAATTTAAAAATCAAATTGGAAATTCGTGAGAACATAAATTTCATCGAGAAAGCGTGACCTTGGTATTCATCCGGAGTAAAATTAGCCCGAGAAAATCCAAAAGAAAAAAACGATAGTTGAATATAACATGAAATTTCTTTTTTATTCAAATTTTGGTGTCATTCTCGACTAAGAAAAACTATTTTAACGAATTTTAAAAAAGAATGCTAGTCATGAAAACTAAAATTTGAAGAGGGTTGTTTCTGATCATTTCTCCCATTTTAGAAGGCAAGATAAATTTTCCTCCTTCATAATAATTTTTTTATCTCTAGATTTTGAGTTTTGTTTTTATCTTATAAATTTTAAAATGTTATACTTTTAGTCCGTAAATTTTGAGTTTAATTTCAATTTAGTCCATAAGCTTCAAAATGTTTCAATGTTAGTGTTGAGATTTGATTTTATTCAATAGTCTTTTATGTTTCAAGATCTATACACTTGATCTCAATTTTTCACTAAATCACACTTTAGTTGTTTGACATTAATGTCTATCAATTAACTTAAAATAATTATGAAGTGAAATTTTAATAATTGTGAAAAAATAGTAAAACTTAATTGATTATAATTCTTTTAATTCTTCTAAATTAATTAATCAAAAATTGAATATTTAGTGAAAAACCAAAAATATAAATGTAAATCTTGATACTTATGGGCCATTCAAACAAGGCTCAAATGTGAAGGGTAGAATTGTAATATTTTGAAACCTCAAGATTGAAATTAAATCAAACTCAAAATTTAAGGATTCAAAAGTATAATATTTTGAAACCAAGGACCAAATGATAACTAAATTCTAAACCTAGCGACAACAACGTATTTTTCTCTAAAAAATATATTTTTGAATCACATGTTATCAAAATGGAACATTGTGCATGTGAGTTGATATCTCACTTTTGCTACTCTTACTCTTAAGAACTAGGTTTTTCTTTTTCCACTTTTCCATTGTTATCGGATAAATTGGACAAAAAGACAAAAAAGACCTTTAACATATAGTAGACCGGATTTAAAGGTTAAAAGAGGAATGAAAAGAGTTAAGGGAGGAAAAGGAGGAAAAGTGGTATGGGTCAAGCCCATACCACATTACTTAGCCTCGGTTTGGGTCAAGCTGAGCCGAGCCTAAGGAAACCATTCTTGGAAAAGCTGGAGGAAAGCATCCCACTCCAAATGGGAATAAGGATAGGAAAAATCAAACCAGAGAAGTCTATAGATAAGAGAGAAAAACATTAAGAAAGGTAACTTAGAAGTTCCGATTTCTCCTATAAATCTTATTTCTAATACTGACTTAGGCATCAGAGCCATTTTTCTTTACTTTGCGGGTCCTTTTTTTTCCTTAATTACAAATTTACAATTGCTGTCACGTGGAGGCCAAGTATGTTTTCCCTTGGCTGAAATTTGGATAACAGTTGGCGCCATTTGTGGGAAAGAAAGTTTTTTACCAATGATCTTCATATCTTGCAAAATATAAGTAAGATAGACAATAACAGGAACATGGACAAAGATGAATCAGGCAAAGACCACCACTCATAGAGAACAAGAAGTAAAAAATAACCCTGGCCTGAGAAAAAGGCAGTCTAAAAAATTTCATAAGAACGAAGTAACGTGAAGCCATGCCAAGCAAAAGTGAGCAGGGTTATAGACTAGAATCAATGATGTAGATTGAGTCGAAGAGTCCAAGCCAAGGCCAAGAAAACCAAGCAAAAGTGAGCAGGGTTATAGGCTCATCAACATTTTGGTCAAAGTCGTACAATTTGATCGCAGTATCAAACCGAATGTTCCAAGATCGAGACGTCTGTTTCAGCCTATAAATGGACCAATTCAGTTTGCAAACCTTTTACTCTTGACCTTGAGCTATGAATCCCTTGGGTTGCACCATATAAATGGTATCCTCGAGATTTCCATTCAGAAATGCAATCTTGACGTCCATTTGCCATATCTCATAGTTATAAAATGTTGCAATGGACAGGAGGATGCGGATAGACTTTAACATGGCAACAGGCGATAAAGTCTCCTCATAGTCGACTCCCTCCATCTGGATATAACCCTTTGGCACAAGTGTAGCCTTGAAGGTTTGCACCTTCCCATCAGCACCTCGTTTCCTCTTGTAGATCCATTTGCAACCTATAGGTTTTACCCCATCAGGTTGATCTATAAGATCCCATACTGAGTTGAAGTACATCGACTCCATCTCGAGATCCATGGCTTTGACCCATTCATCTCGGTCAACATCCTCAATTTTCTTCTGATAAGAAAACGGATCGTCAATGTCACCATCCACTACCATAGCTAAGAGTTTCGTGAAACTCATATAGCGAACAAGTAGGTTTGCAACCCTCCCTCTACATCAAGGTTCCCTTAACTCTTAAAGTGGAATTAACCTACCAAATGAACTATCATCAACAACTCTTGCTGATGAAGTAGGCCCTTCAACAACTCTTGTTGAAGTTTCAGTAGTTTTGTTGGAAAGCTCACGTAACACGATCTTACTACGTGGACTGTGCTCCCTCATATGATTCTCCTCCAGGAAGGTAGCATTCATTGACACAAACACTCTGTTTTCCATAGATCATAAAAGTAACTCCCTCGTGTACATTTGAGGTAGCCTACAAAGAGGCAAAACCTCAACCATGGTTCCAATTTCTTTGGATTAGCCTCAAGCACATTTGCTAGGCAATCCCATATGCAGAAGTAACGCAAACTAGCTTTACGCCCATTCCACAACTCCAAAGGTGTTATCACAACACTCTTGGAAGGAACACAGTTAAGGATATACACCGCAATCTCCAATGCAAAACTCCAAAACGAGTCCGATAAGGAAGCGTAACTCATCATCGACCAAACCATGTCCAACAAGGTTCTGTTTCTCCTCTCTGCTACACCAATCTGTTAAGGTGTACCTGACACTGATATTTAAGAAACGATTCATGTTCTATCAAATAGTTCTGGAACCCCGAATCCAAAAACTCTCCACCTCGATCTGACCAAAGTGTTTTAATCCCTCTATCCAATGCGTTTTCAACTTTAACCTTGAACTCTCTGAACTTTTCAAAGGATTCAGACTTCCATTGCATCAAATAAACATACCCATACCGAGAGTAATCATCACTAAAAGTGATGAAATACTTATATCCTCCCCTGGCTCGCACATTCATCAGACCACAAAGGTCAGAATGCACTAACTCTAGAGGCTCTTTGGTTCGATAATCTTTTCTAGTAAAAGGTCTTTTAGTCATCTTACCCACAAGGCAAGATTCACACACCGGTAAAGAATTTTCCTCTAACTCGCTTAGAAGTCCATTCTTTACCAACCTCACAATCCTATTGAGATTGATGTACCCTAATCGAAGGTGCCAAAGTTAGGCATTTTCTTTTGGAGAAAACTTTTGTCGTTTATTTTGAGTTACGATAGTTTTAAACATCTCTATGTTATAGAGGGAACACATTGCTAACGACCTTAGCACATACAAGTTATTTTCCAGATTTCTAAACAGATTTCAACTCCATCTTTATGAATAAACATTTTATTCAAATTAAAATTAAGAGTATAATTACACTGAATCTGGCATTTTAATGAAATTAAGTTCCTCTTTAACTCGTGAACCACATAAACATCATTCAAAATGATAAACTTCTTCTATAAAGTCAACTAGAGCCCTCCCACTACCATAGTTGAGACGATGTGCCTGGTGCCTACTCGCATCGTCATCTCTCTAGCCTCAAGTTGTCGCTAGGATCTAATCCCCTGAAAAGAAGAATAAACATGATTAGTGGTCCCAGAGTCAATAATCCAAGTAGAATCATCATTCTCCACTAAACAGGTTTCCAAAACTAGTAAATCAGATTTACCTTGTTTTGCCTTGGCTTTAAAATTCTTCTTCTCCTTGATCTAGTGAGGACAATTCCTCTTCCAGTGCCCATCCTGGTTACAATAGAAACACTTTCCTTTGTCTCCAGGCATTGGTCACCTTCCCCATTGGGCGAAAGGTTGTGGGTTAGCAGGTGCCTTCCCCTTTCCTTTACCACCATTCTTCTTCTTCCACTTGGAAGTGTTAGAAGTAAAAGGCGTAGACTTCGTTCCTAAGGTCGAACCTTTATGGAACTTCTTTGATGACGAGACAACATTTGCCTCATCAACCTTCTTCTCCTTAATTTTCAGCAAGGATTTTCTGCAACTCGTTGAGGAGAGTTGTAAGGGTATAGTCCACTTTGTTCAGAATCGCATTACTGACAAAGTGCAAGAAGCTATCCGAAAACGAATGTAGGATTATACTAACCTGACTGCCCTCATCGATGCGTGACCCATTCATCTTCGCTATGTTGAAGTGGACCATCATATTCAACACATGTTCATGAATAGAGGTGTCTTCTTCCATTTTAGAGTTGAAAATGCATTTCAGAGCCTCATGTTTGAGCTGTCTAGACGGTTATCCGAACATTCCCCGCAGGGACTCCATGATCTCACGCGCTGAGACCATAGACTCATGTTTTTTGGCCAAAACGTCATTAAGACTAGCTAAGATATTGGCTCGAGCCTTCTCGTTCGCTCGTGTCCAACACTTATATGCCTCCCGAATATTTTGAGTGGCATTCTGAGGTGGAATAGGGGGATACTCTTCCGTTAGGATGAACTTCAGGTCATTGATGATTAATATGGTTGTGATCGTGTGTTTCCAACTAGCATAGTTTTCGCCAATCAGCTTATCGGCGCTTAATAGAGCTAATGTGGCTGTAGCCATAATTACGTTGCTGAAAACAGAGCAAGTTTAATAAGTCTATGCAATACCACATTTTAACACCAATTTTAGTTTTAACAAAATAGTTTCCAAGTACTCTTAGTGAAAAGACTTTTATTTTGTAATGATGCCCCAGCGAGGCAAAAAAAACGTCACCGGTGGGATGATCAGATGCCTCTTCGCTGGGATGAGACTCTCTCAACCATTAGGCAGAAACAACTCTTGTAACTGACCCTAACAGTCACCATTTTTCGGTCCAGAACTGTTAGCCCTTAACAATTTCGCGTAAGTGTAACCCTTCATTTTCGGCCCTAAAGTCCCGCCCTAATGCGCCCACCATAGGGAAAAAGTATATTAGGATAAGAGACTATAACGACCTTATCCTATATAGGAGATCAAATAAAGAATTGTACAAAACTGCCATCTTATAAGAGGATACTCCAAAGGTGCTTCGAGGCGATGCACAGAAACGTTATCCAACCTAATGAGAGAGACCGTGGGATATGCTATCGCATGTCCCGCTCCCACTTACTATGAACATTCTCTCCATTCACCTTGATATTGACCTACCCAAACACCATTCTTTAGAGGGACACTCCCAAGGTGTCACGAGGCTGAGGATAGATCTCACAGTGTGAACATAAAGGGAGAAATGCGAAGAGGTTTAAATGAAGTATCATATATCCTAAGTACCTCCCACTGAATGTTCTACCTAGGGGTTCATTAACTTAGACCATCTGGCTACTGATTTTATCTAAGTCAGTTTAATTTGTTCAAAAACAACTATTGTCTTTGAAATTAAACAAGTTTAAGTAGGCCCATTAAATTCTTTAATAGATTGTCCTCAAATTTGCATGCATGCATCAAATCTATCTAATTCACCTTTCTAGGTAGGTTCCCAGGTAGGGGTGTTTCATTTTGTTAACTTAAATATACCCCAGCCTAGACAGAACCCGCCTTAGAAAAAAGGTCCCTTATAGATAGATTTGCTACATATTTAATCTTTTATTAGTCAATTTAATCCTATTAAATTGATTAAAAGATTAAACCTTAGGTTGCTAATCTCATTAGAACCGTGATCTTAGGTCTATCTCCACCAAGTTTTAAAACACTTTTAAAACTATGATTCAAGCCTAAGTTTGCATGCATGTCTTTCTTATAGATTTTAGTTTTAATTTCCTTATAACTCTTATAAAAGAAACAACCAAAACCCATACACATTTGTCATGCACAACTAGATATTTATAACTCTTATAAATTTAACCTATGTGTCATGCTTCATGCAATGTCCATTCATTACTATATATAACTCTTATATACTTGTAATGAACAAAGCAAACATGCTTTCATACACCCTTATACTATGACACTTATAATATAAAGATGATGCATGTTGATGCTTAATGCATGCATAAATATAACCTATATATTATAAGATACATGAGCATGCTCTTATGTAATTTAAATCATGCAAACTCTAATCATAACTCTTACAATATAGAGATGACGCATGACCAAAGCATAACCTAAGGTGGGATTTCAACTATATGGCATACCATATGACATATAATCAAACATACATCCTATGTACATTCACAAAAGACTAATGGGCCCGGAAATAAAATTCTATCTATTACATTAACTCCATCAAGCAAACCGGTTCACAAGTAAATTGGGTTTTGAACCACTTGAGTGAAGCCTCCCTGATCGTTTAGTAAACTGGTCAGGTATCCACGATTGTTTAGCTACGATCGAGTACCATTTACAATGCGATGAAGCATGATGCACTTGATAGTTTAGCGCACCAAACTCAAACACACAAGTCTAAACGATCATTTAGACGTGAAGCACGATCGTCTAGACGATCATAGAACAAGTGTTTAAGTAACAATTTACTCCGCGATCGTATAGTTAGTAACTAAGCGATGAAGCTTCCTGAGCTACACAATCGTCTAGTGCGTGCGCGTCAATATGTTGCCGAGTATCACATACTCAACGATCGCTTACCCCATCGTTTACACGACCTAACCAATGCTTGGTCGTCTTCATCCTCGAAGTACAGTGCAACTTCTTGCCTTAAAGCCTCATCACGAGTGACTTACAGTGACTCAAACTCTTTGAATTACAGACTCGATAGCAAGTTAATATGCCAAAAAACACAGGGGCCCTTACAATTAACTTTGAATGTAAAAGAATTAAATAATCAGAGGCATCATCCCAGAAAACTCCATTAATCCACATCCACAAAATTATTTAACATTTAAACAGAGTGCATACATGCTTCATCGACCAAGAGTGTAAATGTTATTCTGTACAAACAATGGATTTGGAATATCAGAACCTGGCTTTGATACCAATTGAAGGAACTCTTATCAAAGAGTACCTATGGGTGGAAGCAAGATCGTTCCAAATTCATTGTGACAGAAATACCGCATTCACAAACATACAACAAGTTATGCATCTACTAACAAACTACGACATGCTTTTAATAATAAATAACAAAGGAACAAGATACTTACCTTTGAAGAATTTTTCTTCCCTTTATCTCTCGCTCTCGTCAATATCAACAACTCTCACTGTCATTGTGATCACTAAGTTAATTGTCCACCAAATCTCGCCATCGC
Source organism: Benincasa hispida (assembly GCF_027475165.1). Lineage (NCBI taxonomy): Eukaryota > Viridiplantae > Streptophyta > Magnoliopsida > Cucurbitales > Cucurbitaceae > Benincasa > Benincasa hispida. The sequence continues at coordinate 48,538,950 of NC_143481.1, read as the reverse complement.
TCACCACCGAACGGTCTTCTATACGAACAAGCAGCAAGGAGGACACCACCACTCAGTGACCTTGGTATTCTCGGTGTGAGAATCCAGGAGGTGTGGGCTCTGTTGGATTTGGTAGAGGGGAGAAGGAAACTACGATCGTATTCAACAACCAAGCAAATGGGAGAGATTTGGAGTCTATCGTATAGACGGGTGCTTGATCATTTAGAAATAGGTGCACAATCGTTTAGTAAATTGGGTCTGATCGTTTAGACAATCATTTAGGTGATATCGCTCTCGCGCGCAATCACTTTGTAAAAGCTACACGATCGTTTAGGTCGACTACGCGTGTACAAGATCGTTTAGGAAAACTTGAGCTATCGTGTAGGCTCTCATTAACTAGACGATGAGCAGTGTATAAATCTAAGGCGATTATCCGATCTCTTTGAAAAATGAAAACTATTTTTATTTTATCCTTCAGTTATGAAAACTGAATGCAACCTCCCACTTTCACGTACGATTATGGAGAAAAAACTACCAATAATTATCTCATAATTATTTAATTATAAATAAATATAATCATATTATATTTATAACCTATAGTTTTAATATACATCATATGCAACATATAAACCATAGTCCTTTTCTCCTCCATTAGATATAAATCATATTTATATCATTTTCCTCCAATTAATGTATCTCATACATCATGTCAACTATATCATATATAATCAAACTCCCTCTTGTCAATTTGAACACTTCAAGCTGACCCAAAAACTGATTCTCAACTTAAATCCATTGAGCTACCAAGGGGACCTTATGGACCTGTGGCTTGAAGCTCCAACGATACGTGAATAGCTGACTAAACTCTTTAACCATGAGATCCACCATTCGTTAACTACCAGACACTCCATTAAAGACCGACAACTATGCCTTTCTCACCACAAATATATTTCTGTTTCCATCGATATAACCAGTCAACAGTACGATAACCCTTCACAGATACTCGTAAGTAGAACTGAGCCAATTTACTATTTTGCCCCTATAGTTACATCTAACTTCTTAAGTACCACTAATCCCTCTAATGAACAATATAATATAGTCCTAATATGGTGGACACCTCTTGGGCCATGAGAAGGTGTGTGGCGCCACATTGTTCAAGCCCCAAAATCAGCCCTTAAGGGAGCAATCTATCTACTTACCCCTGCTTCGGGAAATAAGTGAATTCCATCTTGTATAGTTAAGTTCCCAGCTCCCAAATTAGACGAATCCTCAACGTGGTAGGTTTGAGTTGGCAATCTGGCCACTCGCACCCATGCAAATCAAAAGATCGCTTTCAAAGGCAGGAATTCCCAACTGACTCAGGATTGAGGTGATGTTACCTATGGTCATCCTAGTGAAGTGAAGTCTTTGTCATGAACGACACTATATAACGAGACTATAACACTTTGTGGTCCGATCTTATACAAACTCCTTTGTATAGGACGCCCCCGCTTGCATGTCTTCACATGAATGATTAGGATCAGACCATCTGTAGCAAGTCACAACACTTGTAACTCTTCTATAAAGCGGGTCACATCCGTAGTGTCCCCAAGATAAGGTTTCCCTCCTATATCCATATACTACAGACCATTTTGGTTATCACTTAAGGCATGATCTACCTGTATGTCTCCACATACATGCTTAAGTTACAACGACAACCAAGGATCTTAGTTTATTGGTTTGTGGTAAAACAAATAAAACATCTCATGTTTCATAGACAACACTGAAGAAAATATCATATATTATTACATCACAAGCATTTATTCAAAATAGTGTTTATAAACTACAAGACCCAACGAGAGTTTAGGGCATCATCCCCAACAGATTGAGCATCAACCCAAGAATAGACTTCAAAAGATACTAGGAAAGGAAGAAAAGCCAGAAGTCAACCAGGAGAAGCAGCTAAAGGATCAAAGAAGAGGTCATGCATCGAGAAATAGGTAATAGAAAAAAAATAAGTAATACAAAACTCATCACACAAGCACATACATGGGCGTAGAGGAATTGCTTCGTTCAATGAGAGTAGTCAGCAATACAAGAAAGAGATCATCGAGACAACCAGATAGAGTGTTATTAATGAAATAACAATTGTTTTCAAGTGAATTGAAAATATGTATGAGTATTGATTGTTATTCAAGTATATATTTCATGTCACGTACCTCTTTGATTTTTTTTTTTTTTGTTTGTTGTTTGTCATCATAAAAAGGGGGAGGTTGTTGGTTTTTTGGCCATTAATCTTAATTAATTATTAATTAATATTTTGATGATAACAAATATGCTTTTATTCTTTAATAATTAGAGTGTTTTGAAGTGTCCATTGCATAGAGCTTAGAATAGCGATTTTAACGCAATTTGAATCACTCAAATCGAAGCTCAAATGAAGAAATATGGTTGAAACAAGCTTAATGGAAAAATATCGAGCTAATGATGTGGCATAATTTTTCTCATCAAAGTAGACCAATTAAAAGGTGACATTTGGAGCATAAAATAAATGACACATGGTGGGCTTTTGATTTTTGGATTTGTTTTAAAAAGAAAATGAATTTAATATTATTTAATGTTTGTGTCTAACGGCTAGTATTTTGACACACGATTGCTTTTTCTTTTCGATGGATTTTTAAAAAGAAAATGAATTTAATATTATTTTTTGTTTGTGTCTAACGACAGTTGAACAAAAAAGGAAAAATCTCCACCATTGATTATTCTTTTTCAAGATCTAATGGTTCAAATTAAATGTGGTTTCCAACAACTTTTTTCTCTTTTTAAAAGCTTCATCTTCTCCATATTTGTACAATAACTACACCATTATTATTCTCTCAAAGCTTTTAAATTTTTCTTTTCATCTTATTCTTGAAAGATTTATTGTATTGTGAGGATTAATTTGTTGAGTGCTACAATTTGTAAATCCACTCTTTTAAAGAGTTTCTCTCATCTTGTTCTTCATTTCTAAATCTATCTAAAGGATTACTCTTGAAGCCATAACACAAATTTTATAACGGTTTGATCCTCAACCGTGGAAACGATCAAGTTTGTTCTTGCGCCCGTAAAAGGAATGTTATAGTGGTTCGATTCTAAGTCGTGGAAAGAGTCAAGTTCGTAGTGATATACCCAAGAGGAGCTTGGGAAGTGAATGTAGGCTAGTTGTGTTGAACCACTAAAATTCTCGATGTCGATTTCTCTATTCCTCTCCTATTTAATTTTGTAATTAATTTGTTATTATATTTTATTATTTGAAATTAATTGCAATTTTTGTTCTTGAAATTAATTGCTCATATTGGATTATTTTGATAGGTTGTTCTTGAATTTCTATATCAATTATCAATCTTGTTATTAGAATCAACTTGGGTGCTTTAAAGTAGTATTATTAATTTATTAATTATTTTGAATTAAATTTATTGTTTAAATTACTTTCTAGCAAAAAGTTTATTAATTAACTTAATTGGGCCCACTTAGTGAAAAAGTTCTAATTAGTTTTAAGAAACCTTATTCACTTCCTCTAGGGTTGGCATACCAATCCTACATACCTATTGGGAAGCTAGACATTAAGTAAGTGGCTTGATGAGGAAAACTAAGTTGACACACTAGGGTTGGCTGCTGCCACAACTGTCTAGTGCCCTATTACACCATAGGTGAATACGCGATAGGGTTTGTGGTGGTGCTTCAGGATTCCAATGTATTGCATCCAAGATCCAAAATTGACGGGTTATTGTGAGCTTATCCATGTGGTTATGCACTCCTTGAATAGGAATCCACTTTTTGAAAGATTTTGGCTTTTATGCTTTGATAGGTATCTGAGATCCTTTCAATGACGTATGTTATGTTGAAGGGATATCTATATGATCTGATTTATTGCGTAAAGCCCGTGGTAGCAACGAAATTGGGGAACATAAATAGAAAAGACAGTTACTTTCTATTCTATTAGTATTAGATTAGTATTAGTTAGTGATCTCGGTTTAGTGAATCCTTTCTTCCATGATGAACTGTTGTCACCAGTCCTCCATTATGTCTCTGTGGATCGAAGAGAAAGGGGGCTCTATGGGATTCAACTTTCCGATTGAGAAGTTCTAGACTTGAAAGAGACTTAGGGTGTGTTTGGTATGTGATAAAAGTAGAGAGTCGAGTTGAGTTGAGTTGGTAATTATTATCTGGAGAGTTAAATTATCTGGGGAGTTAAATTGTCTGTATTTGTTTGCAGAGTTGAGTTGAGTTGGTAATTATTGTCTGTGTTTGTTGTGCAGAGTTGAGTTGAGTTGAGTTGGAAGATCTGATGTAGTTTTTTTGTGAATGAGATTAGTTCTAATATATTCTGTTTATTTTTCATTCTTTTATTTTTTAGTTTTATGCTTTGCTATTGTTGATTAATTTTCAAATATACACGTATTTTCTCAAATCATTTATGACATAAACTGGATAATCTCAATTTTTTTTTCTCAATTTGTAGAATATAATAGATTATTTTTCATATATTCTTTTCAAAAACTGTAATAATTCTAATTCTCTTCAATCTGTAAAACATACCAACAAAATACATTTTATATTGCTGCTCAATTAATTGGTATATTGTATATTGTACGTATATATATTGAATGTATGTATATATATTGAAGGTAATTATCCAAATTATTAATTGGTATATTGTATGTATATATTGAATCTTGCTAACTAACATTATTATTTCACATATCATACAGTTTATTTTTATATAATATGGATAGTTTATGTAGAATTGAAATTGTACATAGGATAATTACCTTTTATTTCATTATGATGGTGAGATTATGATGTAGTACAGTAACATTTTTCATACGATCACAAAAATAATATGAAATAACCGAACATGTGGCTGTTTCCAAAAAAAAAAATCACAAAATATATGTTCTTTTTTATACTTATAATATAACACAGTGAGGGCCTCATATAGAACATAACATAAATAAGATCGGTCCTTGGAAAAATCTAACAAAAACAATGAACCAAATCATCATATCAATTTTTTGTAAAATTTTTGTAAAATGACATTCCAAAGGTTTGACAATTTAAAAAAAAAATAAAAAATTTAAAAAAAATTAAAAAAAATAAAATCTGGGGGAGAATCCAAATGGCAAAGATGAGAGAAGAGTGAAGAAAATGAAAATATCACTGGTTTTTAGGGTTAGTTTTGAGAAGGTAAAAAATGTGATAACCCACAGTTTTTCTTTATGGGCTTAACAAACATGGGTAATAAATACCCACCCAACCCAACAACTTATACCCATTTATCAAACACCCCCTAAAGTCTTATTTGTTTTTGTCAACAAGGTTAAGTTTACTTTCTTCTCTCTTCCTCTCTATCTAAGCATGCTTAATTGCAATTGTTTATCCTGTACTTTTGTTCTTTTGCTTCTCTGTATTTTGACTTTTTCAATGTCATTGGTATGACGTTCACACACTTCCATGAGGAATTTTATTCCTTCAATTGGCATCAAAGTTAGGTTGTTCTTTTGATTTTCAATTTTGAAAAAAAAATAAGAGAAAAGGTGGGTGAATTTCTACATTATAAATGTTGGGATTGCGAAATAGATGTTTTTGAAATTTTGCACCCTAGTTTACTTTTTGATGAGATCAAAATTGTAAGGACCCATTGTTTTGGGCACTGAAATTCTATTATCGAGTTTGTAAGTCCGTGTCTTGTTGACTAGCAAGTGTTACTGATGAATAAGAGTAAGATCAAAGCAAATTGAATGATGTTCGATGCAGAGGATAACATTTTGTGCTGGAATGTAACACATAGTGTAGCTACGTTGTGCTTTACGCTGCGGTACATAGCGTTGCGACATTGATGTCTAGCGTAGCAATGCTATGAACAGTGTAGCGTTACACTACAACAAGAAAAGCCAATTTCAATTTGAAGTGTTCAAATTGAATTTCAAAATGTTTGTAAAAGTAAACATATTCTATTCACAATAAAGATATTATTGTTGTTTTGTTCAATAAAACTGTTATTGAATATGTAAATTGCACTAAATTCGATAAACTAAGATTCATAGTTGTTACATGGGTACTTGAACTTTATGTGGAGACATAAGAGTGGATCAAGTTCAAGTAGATAGTCAAAATGGTCTATAAATATACGGATAAGGTTTGGTACCTTATTTTGGAAACACTATCGGATGTGGCCCACTTTGTATTTAATACAAACAATGTGATCCTGAATTGTTCATGTGGAGACATGTGAGTGGAGGCGTCCTATACAAAAAGCTTATATAAGATCGGACAAAAAATAAGTCACTCTTAGTTTATAATACTGTTTACTGTTTAAAACTGGCTATTTCAAAGTGATGACCAAGGTAACTTGACCTTAATTCTGAGCTAACTATGAACTCTTGTTTATTCGAGATTATCCTTATATTTTCATGGCTGAAGGTTGGCTCAACAGCGTCGGCTCAATGAGCATCCCATTTCAAGGGTAAGATTGGGTAGATAGTTGGGAACATAAGCTACAAGATGGAGTTCACTCCTACCCGTTTTAGGGATAGTAGAGAACGTGTTCCCTTAAGTGTTGACTTCGGGTCTTGAATAAGGAGTCCCACCCTCTCATTAGTCTGAGAGGGACTCGGTTTGGTGATTAGATCACAAACCAATTGTTCATTAGAGGATCAGTGGGACTTAAGGAACAAGATGTAATCTCGAGAGTAAAACAACTCTTGACCCAGTCATTATTACGAACAACCTATGAAAGGTTGACTTGCTGATTATGATTAAATCAAATGGACAGAAATATATCTACAGTGAGGGAAGTGCAACTACTAGGCTTTAGTAGAGTGACCGATAGTTAACGAATGTTGATTAATTCGGTTTAAAGAGTTTAGTGAATTAATCTTGGATCTTTGGAGCCTATGATCTGTATGTCCCTTAAGTCCCCCTACTAGCTCACAAACGGATTAAACCTTAGAATAGCATGATGAGAGAATTTTAAACGTTCAAATTCAAATTAAAGGAATCTCTAATTATATACGTTATAATCACACGTTTAATTATTGAATTAAACAAAATTGAAGAATTACATAATATTTAAATTTGATTTAAATATTAATTGCATGAATAAGGATTCATGATTGTGGAATTGGTGATTTAATAATTTAATATTGGATATTAAATTATTTTTAATTTAATTATTTAATTAAATTTTATTTAAAATTAATTGTTTGAATTAGTTCTATTTAAAATTGTTTTTTTTTGAATTTTATGAAAATTCAAATATTTAAAATCAATTTTGTTTTAATTTGATTCTTTTGAAAATTAAATTAAAATATTAAATTGATAAAAATCCTTTGATTAAGTGGGATTTTTTTCATTTAATCCACCAACAATTCCACTCAAAGCACATATACTTAGTTGTATGATAAGACAAAAACCAAGAAAGGACTTAGTTTTCTGAGACATACAATTTGGTTTTGAGCAAAAAACAAGGGTTGTTCTCAAGTTCTTCTCCTAACACCAGAAATCCTCTCCTATCTTCCTTAATTCAACTTCATTTTTGGTCCTACCACTCAATCTAAGGTCCTAGAGAATAGTAGAGAAGATCAAGTGGTGGTTCACAACCTTTTGAAAAGGAAATTCCAGCTAGAGTTGTTGAATTGAAGAGTTTAACAAAGATAATCTTAAAACCCTATTTTTCTTATTATGAACATGCATGTTTCTATGCTAAAATTGATGGAATTAAAGTGCTTAAGATCCTAATTACTTCTGCTAATTGCATGATTACTCCATCACCTTGCTTGACCTTCTTTTTTTCGCCAAATACTTAGGACAATTCTATTTCCAGTGTCTCTCCTGGTTGCAGTAGAAACAGTTTTCTTTGGAAACCTCGACTTTCTTGCCCTTCTGGTTTGCAACAGGGTTAGCTTTCTTCCCCTAGCCTCACTTTTATGGAACTTCTTAGTGGAAGTGTTAAAAATGAACTTTAAATAAACTTATGTTAACATGTTCTTGAACTTATGTGTCTTCTTGCATCCAGGCGTTAAAAATGAACTTTAGAGCGTTGTGCTTGATCTGTAAAAACGGTTGTCCAAACCTCTCTCGCAATTAATCCATAATTTTGCATGCAATGAACATAAATTCATGTTTCTTTGCCAAGCTTCAAATAAATAGGCAAAAATATACACTCTGGTCTTTTTATTTTCCTTCATCCACCTCTCATATGCATTCCTAACATTTTGAGGTGCATTTGGAGCGAAAACTTGAGGACAATCCTCAAGTAAGACAAATCTCAGGTCATCAATGATGAGTTCAATATTGATTGTGTTTTTCCGACTAGTGTAGTTATCACCAGTTAGTTTATCAACACTTAGAAGATTGACAGTAGTGTTAGTCATAATTGAACTTTGCCGAAATCATACAAATTATTTATATTAGTTATATGAAAAAACCCATTAAAACCAATCAATTTTAGCAAAATTTTAATGTATCTTATGTGACATATAATTTTATATTAGTGAGTTAGAGTAAAAGTCACCAAAAGGTGATCAATTATCCCTTCACTGAATTGAGACATTCTCAACTAATCGTTATATCAAACTAACTCTTGTTCCTTTAATGATTAGTCACTATTGTTCGGTCAAGAAATTGTTAACTTGCTTAAAATTTCTTGTAAGTATAACCCTTCATTTTAGACCTTAGAGTTTCGCCCCAATGAGCCAACTAAATGGAAAAACCGATTCAGACAAAAACTAAAGAAATCTTATCCATTTCTGGAGTTTGTGATCAATCTCATGCAAACACTTTTTGAAGGAGAACACAAGCAAATGGTACCACGAAACCAAGCAGAAACTTCACAATAAACTATGAAAGAGACTGTGGGATGTGTTGACACACGTCACTCTTCCACTTACTATAAACACTTTCTCCATTCACCTTGGTATTGATCTATACAAACACCTTCCTAATGGGAGACACGTGCAAACGGTGTCTTGATGCCAAGCATAGATCTCTCGATGTGAATTTTTAAGGAGACTGTGAAGAAAATTGACATATCATATATCAATTTTCCTCCTACGAAGTGTTTTAGACCTAGAGTTCTTTACTTAAGTAAATTAGGCTAATAATTTATCTAAATCCATTATTAAATTGGCCTAATATAACTCTTATATTGGATAGTTTAATACTATATGATTCTTGCTTATTAAACACGTTAATAAACTAAATCATGTATCAGATGCTTATTAAAGATTTGTCTAATTCACCTTTTAGGTCAGTTTCCAGGTAAAGGTATTCTGTTTCCATCAACTTACATACCCCAATCCTAGACAAAACCTTCCTTAGACAAAGGTCTCTTTTAGACAATTATTCTATACATTTAATCTTTTATTCTTTCCAATTAATCCTACTAAAAGAAGAGTAAAAGATTAACCTCTTTTTAATCATATTAGAAATATTTTTAACATAAGTCTAAGTGAATTAATTTTAAATCATTTAAAATTAATTAAAATCTTTGTTTGCATGTAACACTTGATTTTAGATTTTAATCTAATTCATTAAACTTATAACTTTTAAAAAAATGAAATATTAAAAACTATAATAATGCATCTAATTACATTAATTAAATATAACAATTATATTTATTAAGTAATCTCATGCTCAATGTAATTTCATTTTCATCGTATAAAATATAACTCTTATATTATTCACTAATGAAAATGAAACATATCCACAAAAAATATATAACATTTATAATAAAGTATGATGCATGAATATACTTAATAAAATATGCTATCATTTATATTAATCAAGATGCATGTGCATACTTATAGTATCACGCAACTATACAATATAACATTTACATCAAATATGATGCGTGATTAATGTTTATCCTAAGGTGGGATTATAAAACTATATGACATACATTATGTAACATATAAATTTAATCATACATCACATATGAAATTAAATAAATAGCGAAAATAAACCAAATTTTGGCAATCCTAAAAAAATAATTAAAACAACATAGCATTTATATTAATTTAATTAGTTACAACAAAAAATAACAAAAATTCAAAATTAATTCAAAAATTGCTCCAAAAAACCGCTCTGAGGACGAACCCATGACCTTGGAACCGTTTGTACCCGCGCGTCTAATGTTTGGAACGTTGCAATGCTCCGCCTGAGTGTAGCAACGTTGGTCTGGGAAATTGTTGTAGCGTAATGCTACGCTCTTTGCAGTGTTGCAATGTTGTTATCGAGTATTGCAATATTGGGGCTTTGTTAACTCTCAAATAAAGCTAATATTCTATCCTTATTTCCGCTATTATTAAGTGGTTCTTATGCATAAATTGTCTATTTTGTAGGTAAGTCAATCCCGAGGAATAAAGATTTCATTCATATGTAGAACCGGCCAAAATGGAGTAAAAATGGGAGTTAGATGCATCAAGTTGAAAGAAGTCAGAAAAATTACAAGTCAGACATCAAGGGTAACGTTGCAACCCTCCCTCGTCACTTACGTGACGTTGAAAGGCAATAGGCACTCCTTTTGGGACAAGCACAAAGCATTGTGACGCCATTACAACGCTCAAACACATCGCTATAAACAAAAGTAATCGAAACTGGCCAGCGGCAATGCTGGCTAGGGCGTTGCAACGCTACGACTTCTAATAGACATGGAGCTTTCGCGTGCGCGCAATGCAGTGTTGTGCTAGTGCCGCACCTCTACCTCAATGCTTGGGGTCTACATGGACAAGGGTGTCACAACGCTCTTGGAAGCGTTGCAACGCTGCTATCCTGATATAAAAAGAATTTTCCTTTTCTAGCTGAGAGGAGGACAATTTTGAGCCACAATTGGGAGCGAATTAGAGAGTTTTTCATTTGTTTTACATTATTCTTTCTTTCTTCCTTCAATTACTTTTATTATTGCTTTCAATTTCTCAAACTTTTATTGTTGATCAAAGATGATTCAAGGCTAGATAATCCTTCTATCTTGGGAATAATAGTTTAGTTCAAATTCTTGAGGATGTTAAATTGTTTATATTCAACTCTATGAACTCTTGGGTGTGATTTGTGTTTATCTTGAATGGAATTTGATAGAATTGATCTAACAAATAAAGTTTATTAGATTCTTCTATGTGAATTTTGCACGGCGTCTTTGTGTAAGTGTAAAATAGGTTGCGAGAATTAGAAATGTTTTTGTTCGCTAAGACTTTTTCTGAAGTCACACTTGTTTGCTCTAGTTTAATTTCACTTAATTAATCATGCTATGAGTCTAGACTTTCCAATTCATAGGATGTCACAGAAAAGTAACCCAATTCTTAATGCGAATTAGTACTAAACATGAATCTCGCTTAGAAGGAAGTGTTTAAGACTAGTTTAGGGTCAATTGGATTAAAATCCATAATTGATTAATCAAGCTATTGGGTATCACTAATAGGTTATGCAGTTCAACGAGTTTGCATTTCTTTCTCTATCTAATGAAAGAATTTGAATCTAACGAGCTATTCCCAAGAGCCTTTTTATTGATAAATTCAATTCAATTTCGTAGTCTGTTTTCGTCTCGAACTTTACATATATTGCATGCTTTCTTTTAATTTGTTACTTTCACAACAAAATCCCTATTGCATAGAATTTTTCAATTGACCTTGCTAGTTCGTAGTTTCCCTGTGGACTTGACCCTGTACTTACTGCTTGTACTACCCATTTTAGTATAGGTTTTAGGCTCGTTAAAGACATATCATTTGTTTCGTCAGAAAATTGTAGGTGACAATGATTTAAAATCTCGGCTAATAGGCTTCTATACCGTAGATAAAGCATAATGCTGCAACCCTGTGCGTTATGCTCCAACATAGAATACAATACCCTGCTTCGATCTTTTGTCTGTTTTGCTCCAAACTTAATCTCCATGCTTAGCAACTCTTGCCAACAACCTAGACACGGACTTACAGACTCGATAGCAAGATTAAATGCCCAAAACAACGAGCCCTTACAAATTTAATCAACATTAAAGCAATAAATCTAAGTGCCTGAAGAAAAATAATCTCAACAGCTCAACGACTACTTTTTCTTTCTTTAACAGACTTGTAATCATATATATAAGTGTTAATTAAAATCATTTATAGATTTTCACTTCTGTTTTGTACAAAATCTGTAATAGAAGATAGAAAACTTATCTTTGTAGTCTTCAACAAATGAATTAGCTCCCTTCTCGTGGATGTAGGCATCACCTTGTCGAACCACGTACATGCTTGTGTTGCACTCTTCTTCCTCTTCATCTTAACTCCATTGCATGCTTGAATCTCCTTTTCACTCTCTGTAAATTTTGTCAAGAACATTGAAGGGTTAGAGAGAGGTGAGAACATTTCTGAAATCGAGTGCTTAGAGAGAGAGAGTTTTATTTAACCTGACGTTTTCTCCATCAGCCTTAAATCCAAGTAAGTGGTTTCTCCACGTGTGGCAATTAGAGCTGGTAAGTGTGGTCATTCCTCAGCCTTGCATTTCACCTACCACACCAAATTGGATTAATCTATCCTCTTTGTTTGGGCCTCAAAATAATAAGTTGGCCCAACAAATTGGTATCAGAGCAAAAAATACTTAAAGATTTCAGTTCTTAGAGAATCAATATTCAAGATTCATACTCAAATGGCAGTAGCAAGATTTGAGGTGGAGAAATTCGATGGCAATGGAGACTTTGGCCTTTAGAAAGCTAAAATTAGAGTCATTCTTGGTCAACAGAAGACTCCCAAGGCTCTTCTTGATTTATCCACTCTACCAAACAATGTTATAGCTCGGGAGACAGAAGACTGAGAGCTAGCAACCTATGGTACGTTAGTCCTAAACCTAAGTGATAATGTTTTAAGGCAAGTCCTTCATCATGATACAGTATATAGGATTTGGACAAAATGGGAAGACTTTATTCTACTAAAGATCTTCCTAATAAAATGTACCTTAGGGAGAGATTTTTCACTCTTAAAATGGATTCATCAAAACCACTTTCTGATAATCTAGATGAATTCAAAAGAATTGTTGCTGAATTTAAGAATCTTGCGGAGAAAATAGTAGATGAGAATGAGGCATACGTGCTTTTAAATTCCTTACCAGAATCCTATAGGGAAATAAATAATGCATTGAAGGGAAGGGACAGTATGTCTACTGATGCAATTATCTCTGCCCTAAGAACAAGAGAAATTGAGCTGCAAACAGTTAAAAAGGAACAACCAAGTGGTGAAGGGTTGTTTGTGAAGGGAAACTTCAAACCAAACTAGTCAAAGGACAGAAAACAACAACATTCAGAAGAAAACAGGCCAAAATAGAAAGTTAAATGAAAATATTGCAAAAAAAAAGGGTATTTGATTAAAAACTGCTTCATTCTTAAGAGAAAGAATCAGGAGAAAGAAAAAGAGTCCAAAGGCAAGTAGCCAGAAGCCTCTATTGTAAAAGGCTTCTACATCTACTCTAATGCACTAGCCTCAACACTTGACTTGGCCAATCATGTTAACCCCCTTGGGAAACATGATTGGGTCTTGGATTCAAGATGCACCTACCACATGATACCTATGAGACCCTAGTTTAACACCTATAAGAAAATTGATGGAGAAATGGTTTACAGGGGGAACAACCAAGGCTGTAAAATTGAAGGCATTGGCTCTGTCTCTATGAAACCCAAGGATGGGACTGTTAAACTACTAAAAAATGTGAGACATGTTCCACTACCCAAGAGGAACTTAATTTCCTTAGGAATGCTTGATGCAATTAGGTGTGAGTACAAGGGTAAGGGTGGAACACTTGAGGTTCTAAAAGACTCAAAGGTGGTCGTTTTTTGGGAGAAAGTTAATGACTTGTTTGTGGTCAGAGGTGTTGAAATGATGACAGAGGTATATGTTGCCACATCAAATGATATGATAGAGGCTGACATATGGCACAAAAGGCTGTCTCATATAAGTGCTAAAAGGCTGGAAGCTTTGTCTAAACAGGGAATTCTACCCAAGGGAATTTCAGACAATTTAACCTTTCATAAACATTGTGTTTTGGAGAAAGCAACCAGACATAGCTTTACCAAAGCACAACATTCAACAAAAGCAATTTCTGGCTACATCCACTCAGATCTTTGGGGACTAGCTCCAACAACTAGCCAAAGTGGCTCGGGGTACTTACTTTCCTTTATAGATGACTTCTCAAGGAAAAGTTGGGTTTTCTTTTTTAAATCAAAAGACCAAGTGTTTGACAAATTTAAAGAATGAAAATTAATTATTGAGAAGCAAATCTCTAAGAAAATCAAATACCTAAGAATAGATTGTCACACTCCCTCCCAGATTACCCACTTAATCTAGAAAGGGGTGTAAAGATGCTTAACATCACCTCCCCTAATGACATTTAGCATCTTACTAACCAACTTAACCCGTGCTTAAGTCTGAACAGTTACACAATAATCCTTTAGTACATTTAATTTCTATTCAACATTTTCCATATTACGATATCCACAAACAAGTTTTATAAACTTTCCATCTCCTGTTATATACAAACCATGAACAAAGTTTAGACACAATAGAAACACTTTTAAACATTACACAACCAAAAAACTCCACTTGTCCCATACTCCCAAAACCATGACACGTAAGGTTTGTGATATGCAATCTATTTACAACAGTGCGGGGACTACAGTGTAGCAGGAGACTCTTGTCGTGTGGCAGTAAACAGCTCAGCGTGTTTTCGGAACTTTAACGCTACTTGGGGGAAAAACATAAAATATCGAAAGCATGAGCTAATGCCCATTGAGTAGTAATTTAATATAAACGGAAGTTATCGCTTTCTAAATCATCAATAAAAGTAATTAAATCATTCAATAAAACATTGGCCAAGTATAAAAGATTCAACAACATCTCGAACATGTGCTGGTAAAACAGTGGCATGATCAACTCTCATAAGCATATTATAAAACATTCAGTCGTTATCAGAATACCACACCACTCTGTACCCAAATACTTGTTTACAACGGCGGATTACTCTGGATAAAGAATGCCCCCCACGGTGTAAACCAAATCACAAGGTCATACGTGCAAGCATAGCTGCTTCAAGGCTAAGCATAGATACACACCACAGACCCAGGTTACTTTGGACTCCTCGGTATACTCTGGCCACATCTGACCCCGGTGGTAACCCCCTGATAGCCTGGGTGGCGCTACAGGCGCAGGTTCCTCTGGAATTTCCGGTATACTCTGGCCACATCTGACCCTGATAGGCCCTTAATCGCCTTAGCAATGCTTCTGAAACACATTCAAGTAGCACGGGAAACTAACCATCTCTCGGTACAAGAATCAGTAGTTTAAAACCATTTTCGCAACCTTGATTCCACCATCAAGAGGCTTTTCATAAAAATCATACAAATCACAAGTATGTAAACTCTTATTTCAAACTATATTTTGATAAATCAAGATCGTATAAAACTATCAAGAGTTTAGAAATCATGCTTTAAACATTTTTGAAATATCAGTCAAGTAAAACAGATCATGCCATCACATTTCATAAATCATAACATACTATAATATATAATTAGTTTCTATATCAAAACATTCAAAAGTAAACCACTCACTATCACTGGCACGAGCTCTTTGGGTTGTAAGCCTTTCCAACCTCAGTTTGGCCTGAAATAAAGTCCTAAGATTACTAGACACTCACAAGAGGTCAAATCAACCCTAAACAGCCCATAGTGATTCAATATAACGACTTTGACTCATTTTAACACCTAAACATTCATATTTTGCTCCTTAAGTTCATTTTCCTCACATTACCCATAATGGCCCAAAAATTAGTTTTAAATCCAAAAGTATTCATTTTAGGGTCAAAATAACAAGAAAAACTTAATTGGGATTCAAAAATGTTCACCAACACCCAAAATGCTAAAAGTAAACAAGCAATTGGGCAATAAAAATGGGCATGGGCGCGGGCTGTGGGCGTGGGTGGGTGAGGCTGGCCGTGGGTGGGTAGGGTTGGATTGACTAAGGCGTGCTGAGGGGCACCAACACGACAGGAGGCGCACTGGTGGGGCTGGTAGCCTTAGGGGGTGGATGGCCTGCTGCTACCCTGTTCGAGAAAATACTGGTTTTATTTTAACCAACTTTTAACTCAACTTAAAACAAAAATTTGTACATCCTTCATAAAATATGTTAATAAACCTTTAAATAACTAACCTCAAAATTACAGCTCTTAACTCGTATTCTAGTACTCATAATCTTTCCTGGACTACACCTTACTCGGATTTTCCAATTTTTCGAGCAACCTTCACTATCTTCACGATTTCTCCAGTTTTTTGATCCCAAATCACTTGCAAAACCCTAGAATAGACTCAAAACTCAATAAGCTTTAATCTGGTTTAAATATGGAAGCTTTTGCACGAGAATTTTGGGAGAACCATCGTATTCTTCAGACCCTAAGTTTCTGGCCGAAGCTGCACACTTTTTACTCCAATCAAAGTCCTCCACCCAGCAGCTTGTTTGCCTTACTACGTGGATTTTTATCCTTTGTAGCCTTACAAGAATTATCAAGTTAAAATAATTTTATATTTTAGCAAATTAATCCAAAAATGTTTTTTTAAAATCAAACAACTCCAACACCCCTCTTGGCCAACTTGCATTTCCTACAAAATTTGTTCTTTCTTTCCTTGTAACCCTTAGCTAATAACAAGTCATGTTCACTATACAAGTGTCCAATCATGAAAAATTGTTTCAATAATAACATGTATTAATACATTTCTAAAAGAACT
This sequence comes from Benincasa hispida, assembly GCF_027475165.1. Classification (NCBI taxonomy): domain Eukaryota; kingdom Viridiplantae; phylum Streptophyta; class Magnoliopsida; order Cucurbitales; family Cucurbitaceae; genus Benincasa; species Benincasa hispida. Next base: position 48,522,215 of record NC_143481.1, on the reverse strand, counting down.
TGTATTTGTTAAGTAATTTCCAACTTTAATTCCAACACTTAGAATTAGAATTTTCTTAGGTCTACAATCCAAGTTATTCATTTAGGTACATAAGCTAACTTATCTCGGTTGATGCTAAGCATAAACAAAAGAAAAAGGGACAAGGGCTTACACAGATAATGGGCTGGAATTTTGTAGTGAGAATTCAATAAATTTTGTAAAGAATCGGGCATAACTAGGCACAGAACAGTCAAATATACACCCCAACAGAATGGGGTAGCAAAGAGGCTTAATAGGACTATTATGGAAAATGTCATATGTTTACTCTCAGATGTCATTCTCAATGAAAAGTACTAGGCTGAAGTTGCAAGCTATATAGTGTACACCTTAAATAGGTGCCCACATACATCCCTAAACTTCTTAACTCTTGAAGAAAAATGGTCCAAACATCCTCCATGACCTAATGGTATTTGGATGTGTTGGATACATACATCAAAATCAGGGAAAACTTAAGTCTAGGGTTGTGAAATGTATGTTTGTAGGGTTCACCGAAGGTGTAAAGGGCTTTAAAATGTGGAATTCTATTGAGAAAAGATTTGTGGTCAGCAGAGATGTCATTTTTAGATAAAATGAAATGATTATGCAGAAATAGAAGACTACAATTGAGATGCCTAAAAGTCATACTACTAGAATTGAGATGGAGGCTTCTAAAGATAAGTCCACTAATCATGATCCTCCTAATGATTCAGAAGAGGAAAAGGAAACTACAGGAAAACTGATAGAACATACTGAAGCTTGAACCTAGTTTTAAATGCAATTATAGTCCCAAATGACCAAGAACCAGCTAACTTTAAAGAGGCAGTAAACTGCCCTGATGCTAGGAATTGGATTGAAGCTATGTGTGACGAAATGCAATCACTAAGTGTTAATAACACTTGGACCCTAGGTCCTCTTCCTAAAGGATGCAAGCCAATAGCATCTAAATGGATCTATAAACTGAAGGAAGACACTTCTAAATAAGAAAAGCCTAGATATAAGGCAAGATTAGTGGTTAAAAAATTCACACAAAGGGAAGGTATTGACTATTCTGAGATTTTTTCACCTATAGTAAAGCAAACCTCAATTAGACTCTTATTATCCTTAGTTGCTCAATACAACCTTGAATTAGACGAACTAGATGTAAAGACAACTTTCTTACATGGCTAGATGAGACTATTTACATGGTTCAACCAAAGGGTTTTGAATAAAAGGGAAAAGAGGACCTCTACTGTCTTTTAAATAAGTCCATCTATGGTCTTAAGCAGTCTCCTAGATGCTGGTACAGAAGATTCAATGACTACATTAAGAGTACTATCATATCAACAACACATTAACCAACATTTGTATATCGACAACACACTTCCATAGAACAATAATTAAAATTATCATATTCAACACTCATATGGAGCCACCCACTTCTCCAAAACTACAATCAGAAATACCAAACCACTTCTATAATATTAATAATCATTTCTCCTCTTCACAGATATCAATTAGTACTTTCATGAGTACTTATTCTAAATACCCATAAACAAAAAAAAAAATATACATAAATCTTCCAATAAAAAGATCATGGTTAGATAATAATTCCTCTATCCACAAACCAACAATTCGTACTTGAGATTCATTCTAAACATGCGTATTTTACTCAAAACTCATCAAGATTCATTCTAAGCTAGTATTTACATCTATTGAGGAAAAAAAAACAATAAGTACATCCTTACACAAATCGGCCAACAAAACTTACCTATTTTGTTTGAATTACGTCAATCTCTCCTTGGGGATATGCATTTTTTGTATTGACTACAAAAAGAAAAAAAAAAAAAAGATAAACTCAATATAAGTTTACATCATTTATTAAATAAATGCTAGTATATAAAAATTAAATAATTTGCATACGAGGCTAGTAATGGGAGTAGTAGGATTATGCACTATTTCATGTATATACTTTTGCACATAGTACTCACATCCTACAGAATCTAATTGACAGGGGTACTGCATGTGAAGAAATTGAAAACAATTATTCTTATGTTTGAATGAACATAATTCATTAAAATATGAATGTAAATTTACCTTTATAGATTTCCATTTTGGTGAAAACCATTGATATTGGAGATTGTGTTTGGCTTGCCATGTTTTCAATCTACTAAATAGTTTGAAAACATTAATCAAACATACATACTTAAATTAAGAGCTAAGAAAGTTCAATTACACTTACATATTTATAACTCCATGAAATTTTCTTGAACCTTACTTCTACTAGAGTCCAAAACATAAACACAATTTTCTTGAAGATTGATTACAATCAATATCTAATGATAACTATAATAAGCAACAATTTTGAAAAATTAGTACGCATATAATGCAAATTAAAAATAAATAAAGAACTTGTATTTACTTACCCTGTTTATATGGAATAAGAACTAACTGGTCTAAATTAGCCAATTTTAGATCAAAGATCTAAAGACTTCACATGTGGCGATATTTTTACTTCTCATTTATAAAAAAATTTCTTGGTAATATCACAGTCACATTCATCCCAAAGATACCTAAATAAAGCAAAAATTATTATTTAAACATGAAAAAATATATATGAAGATTGTGAATCAAGATGAATAATACCTATCAAATGTATGTCAATATGCACATATGACCAATTTCAACCATACTACAATAATGAATCAGATCATCACGGCTTAAATAAATAAATTTTCCTCTTCCAAATATGTTATCGTTCAAATTGATACAAATCATGTCTATATTGTTCATGTTATGTATGACATGTCCATTCAAGAGCTTGATGGTATCGTGTCGAACGATAAGAAGGATCACTCAATATGTTGTACGTGAACATACATATTTAATTAGCATAAACATATTAGAATAAAATATTTAATTTAAAAACTTACTAATTCTTGGGCAAAATTCATATATCCCTTATGAGAAATGTGATGATTATATACACATTTTGACCTTCTTTCTCTCTGAAGACGGTTGATTTTCTATACAACCAATTAGTTTAAGTTACCTAGCAAAACAATGATAATATTGACATTTATTTAAAATGACTTACATCTCATTCTTCACTTAATCATTCATTAACAAATGATGCCCATTGTTCTTGATCAATATGAGAATATTGTTGAGGAGGAAATTGCAAGACCGACGGTTCATCTTTAAATGGAAGTATGAACTTCTAAGTCAATATGGTCTTAAAAGTTCGAAACTTTCTAGATACAGACATATGTATACCATATTTGGACTAAGAGTCCACATCGAACGACATCTGCACAATGAAAAAAGTAGTAAACAATAAACTAATAAACTACTACACCAAGCAAGACTATCAACCAAGTACATATTCTTGAACTAATTTCATTTCAATATTTCAAAGTTTCAAGAAACTTAATCATTAGAATAAAAATAAAATGAGTAAAATAACACTTGAACCACACCAAGTAAGCTTAATCAACCAAATAAGACCAAATTAGTTTATATATAATTGAAACAAAATGGTTTTAATATACACTTGAACCACACCAAGCAAGACTACCAACCAAGTATATATTCTTGAACTAATTTAATTCCAATATTTCAAAATTTCAAGAAGCTTAATCATTAGAATAAAAATAAATGAATGAAATAACTTTAAATTACTAAATTGAGAATATACATGAAAAGAAAATTTTACATTTCCAAGCAAATAACTCAAACAACCCACAAGCTTGAAAAGATCTGAACCGGAGCTTAAAGATTAGAACAGATCTGATGGTCAGACGACTTACCCAACACAACCGAGCTTGTAATGCCGACGACGACAACTATGAACGTCAGATCTGCACGACCAGATCTGAAAAGTCAGATCTACACACGAACGTCAGAGCTGTGCACGAAACACGATCTACACGGCCGTATCTACACAGGAAACGTGATTTGCACACGAACACCGGATCTGCACGCGAACGACACGATGACAACCCACGAACGCCGGATTTACACGCGAATGGCACGATGACAACCCATGAACACCGGAGATGATTGGTATGGTTAAGGGAAAGAGAGGGTTTGTAAGAGAGAAGTAAGAAAGGAGGGAGAAGAAAGGTAGTGAAATGAAAGAGAGAGATTTTTTATTAAAGTTAAAAAAAATAAATTGGGATCTTTAATGTCGATTTTAAACCGAGATTGTAGCCTCTCTTTAATGTCGGTTTAAAATCGACATTAAAAATACCGACATCTAGAAAGAGATCTTTTTTATATATATAAAAATACCGACATTTTACATCCGATTTCACTTTTTTCAACCGACATTAATGTTAGCATAAATTCTTTACATCTATATTGAATAGATAAACCCTAGGATCATTCATGTCAAATTGTAAAAAATAACATATTGGATTTCATTGCAAAATTGATGATAGCTTCAAGATGATGATGGATGACTATAGTCTTCCTCAACCAAAACTCTGAATGCCTTTACTGGGATCTCTTTCTAGATGGGATTCAAGAAAGACTGAGTGCTTATTGTTTTGGTATATCGAGGACCATAGCCTAAGGTCTCTTTATATACTAGTTCAATTAGGATTCCCATTAAACCCTAATTAACTAGGAATGGGCTTCTACCCATTAAGTCCATACTCAATTAGGAATCTAGGGCCTTAATTAATTAGATCACATAATAGGGCTCAATCTAATAAAATAACCCAATGTAATAAATTATTAATCCACATACATAGCCCATACTTTAATTAAACATATTATTATTTAAATATGTCTAACAATCTCCCACTTGGGCTATGTCTATGTACCTAATATAATTAAATCACATAAACCTTAAGCGCGCATAAACAAGTTATTTCAATAATAGAATTCCCCTTTAGTTCAATCTGGTCCATGTCCTATATTAGCACGGAATCAAGGCGGCTTTTGTCACTACCCTTGTAACTAAACCTTCCTTGATCACCAATTCCAATACATTCAATGACATAGATCAAGTATGAATGGATAGCATGGAAAATACATGCAAAGTGATCAAGATCATGCCTGTTTCCAACTGGTCCAAATTTCTTAATGAGATCATTCTAAAAAATTTTATGCTAAACTGCATGCATGATAAAAAAGTTCAAATAATAAAACATAAACCATCAACTTTATTCTATATAGAAAAAAAACAAAATAAGGTGAAAGAACATCCTCAATAACAAACTCCCACTAAACCATGGAATTAGAAAAGTGACTAACACCCATATGAGTAACATACTCATGAAAAACTTTAGGTGGTAAATCTTTAGTCAATGGATCTGCCACCATAAAGTTTGTTCCTATGTGTTTTATCGAAATTTGACCATTATGAACTCTTTCTTTAACAACCAGAAACTTCACGTCTACATGCTTTGACTTCGTATTGCTTCTGTTGTTGTTGGAATACATCACAGCCGACTTATTGTCACAAAATAATTTTCTGATTTCTGATAAGTGAGCATATAATCTTTTGTTCTCTGTAAATACCTCATAACCCGTTTGGCTGCTTTCCAATGATCCATCCCCGGATTACTCAAATATCTACCTAACACTCCAACTATGAACGCAATATCTGGACGCGTACATACTTGAGCATACATTAGACTTCCAATGGTCGATGCATAGGGAACCTTTTGCATCTCCTTAGTCTCGAATGTGGTCTTGGGGCATTGACCTAAATGAAATTTATCACTTTTAGCGATCGGGGTATCTCCCAACGCACAATCTTTCATGCCAAATCTACTCAAGATCTTTTCAACGTAGTTCTTTTGTGACAATCTTAAAATACCTTGAGAACGATCTCGCAGTATTTCAATTCCTAATACAAAAGAAACATCACCAAGATCCTTCATCTCAAAATTTCTTTTGAGAAATCTTTTAGTGTCATGCAATAAACCTACATCATTACTAGCTATGTGTATGTCATCAACATATAACACTAGAAAGATTGATTTACTCCCACTGAACTTGTAATATACACAATCTTCCACAATGTTCACCTCAAAACCAAATGAGGTTATCACTTCATGGAATTTGTGATACCATTGACGAGAGGTTTGCTTGAGACTGTAGATAGATTTCTTTAATTTGCACACCATAGACTTTGAATTATCAGACACAAAGTTTTCTAGTTGCACCATATAAATCGTCTCATCAATGTTCCCATTGAGAAACGCAGTTTTTACATCCATCTGGTGTAGCTCTAAATCAAAGTGAGCTACCAGTGCCATGATTACTCTAAAAGAGTCTTTCAATGAAACCGGAGAGAAAGTCTTTTTGTAATCAATGCCTTCCTTTTGAGTAAAACTCTTTGCAACAAGACGAGCCTTATATCTTTCGATATTGCCATGTGAATCCCTTTTGGTTTTAAATATCCATTTACAACCTATAGGTTTCACTCCTGATGGCAGTTCGACAAGTTCCCAAACGTCATTGTCTTTCATGGATTTTATTTCCTCTTCCATAGCACTTATCTATTTTTTAAAGTTAGAACTTTGTAAAGCTTGTTTGAAGTTGATTGAATCATCTTCCATTATGCCCACATCATCCTAATGTTCTTGAAGAAACACAATATAATCATCTGAAATTGCACTTCTTCTCTCTCTAGTAGATCTTCTTAGTGGCACTTCTTGAGGTTGTTGAGTTGGAACTTCAGATTCAACAACAGGGACTTCAATGTTGTCTTGTTCTATAATTGGTTCAATAATGAAGTCAGGAATTAGAGCCTGAACATCATTTATAATCACATGAGGAAAAGAAATCAATTCCTCTTCAAAGACAACTTTCCTTATGTTATCTTCCCCCCAAACTCAACATCCTCAAGGAATCTAGCATTTCCTATCTCAAACAATGATCTAGAAGTGGGATCATAAAACTTGAAACCTCAAGAATGCTCAGAATACCCAACAAAATAGTAACTAATAGTTCTTGAGTCCAATTTTCTTTCATTAGGCCTACTTGGGACAATCTTTCTTGAAGTGACCTTTCTTTTTGCAGGAAAAACAAGGATTTTCAGTAGCTTGTTTCTTGTTTTTATTCTGCTGAGATGTCCCTTCTGCAGCATCCATAATTCTTCTTTTCTTCTTATCATGAGAGCCTATTGCCAAATGAGTACTTTTTGTCCTTTCTCTCTTAATCCTATCTTCTTCTTGCACACATTGTGAGATAAGCTCATTAATACTCCATTTATCTTTCTGAGTATTATAGCTTATCTTAAACTGAGTGAATTTTGCAGGAAGAGAGATAAGTACCAGATGCACGAGTAAATTTTCATTTATTTTGATATCAAGTGCCTTTAATTTACTTGCGAGATTGGACATTTCCATAATGTACTCCCTTATGTTTCCATTGTCCTTATACCTCATAGAAGTTAAAGAAGTCAAAAGACTACTTGTTTCTCTTTTCTCATTTTTAGCAAAATATTTCTCAATTTGAGCAAGGAACTTATTGACATTTTCTCTTTTCGTGATAGAGCCCCGAAAAGACTCCGGAATGGAGTGCCTAATGATCATCAGACACATGTGATTTGACTGTTTCCACTTCTCGAAATTAGCCGTATTTGGTTGTTCCTCAGTAGAAGTAGGTTTATCGATCCTTAATGCAAGGTCCAAATCCATACACCCAAGAAGTATCTCTAGGTTTTCTTTCCAAATCTTGAAGTTCATCCATTCAACTTAGGGGTTGAACTTAGATTTCCAGATTTTTGAGTAAGACCAACTGAAATAATAAACAACAAAACATATGCTCACAATTAAAACATAACAAAATAATTTTACATATGTGGTGGGCCCCTTTAACAAGATACCTAGCACAACATTGATGTCCAGCCTTTGGGCAAAAAACACCAACTATAAATGGTACTCTCAACGTAGTAATCAAAGTACTGACAATTAACTCTATAAAAAAATAGCCTTTCTTTGGACTGACTATTTTTCACATGAGCAATCCTTATAATTGCCACATACTTATTACCACATGCATACCCACAATTTAGCCAAATAATTATCTTCATTTGGGCCGATAACTATCCGCATATATTCATGAATATGCACATCTTATATTTCATAATTAAAACGATCTAGATAATAGAGGCTACTTTGGTAACATATTATTTTTGACCAATTCAATATAAAATATAAGATACAATAATATAATAATAATATAGGAGGAAATTCACTTAATAATTGCATACACATAATACAATTAAAGTAACATAAACATGTGAATATCACAAAAAACAATCAAATTGTAGATTTTAATTCACAAACTTATTAATCAAGAACTAAGAACCCTTTTCATGAATTTCATCAAGTTATTAATAAATAAAACTTAGATTCAATAAATTCAATCTTTTTTTTTTTTTTGAAACTCATATTCATCAATTAAGTATTAACATAACTTTTCAGTTAAAAAGAAAAAAAAAAGAAAAAAGAAAAAAGCAGCAACAACATTAACTTTTCCATTACTAATCAAATTTAAAACCGAACTCATAAAGTCATCCATTAAGAATTAAAGAAAAAAACTGATAATTAAAACCAAGAACCGCCGGCAAGACTTTAATCGGTAATTGACCGATACCTTCGCCCAACGGCAACTCCAGTCAGTCATTAACCGAAAGTCTTAATGGGTAAAACTTGTAGCAACTAAAGACCTAACTCCTTCGATCGGTCTTTAACTTTTTTCCAGTGGATTTCATCACATTGGTGGACTTTTGTCAAGAATGTTGAACTGAACATCCTTAATTTTGACAATAATAGAACTAAGGTTTTTTTTTTCTTAAATAAAACTTTAGGAAACCACGTTCAATCAAAATAATCAACCAAAAAAAAAATCACTTTAATCCACCACTAGCACATCATTCATAATCGGTGATGGATATGCCAAATACCACAGACAAGAATACGGGTTGCAAGAAGACATATTTCCAAAAAAAAAAAATGACCACCGAGATTTCCATCTCGTCGATGAGTTTACAATGCTGCTATAGTAACCCAACCATTTGTTTAAAAAAAAATCTTTAAATTCTTTACCGAAACCAAAATTTAATCAACAATGCTAATGAAAAATGCATAAACTAACAATCCAACATGAAATTTATGCTATGATACCACTTGATAGCATAAATTCTTTATATCTATATTGAATAGATAAACCCTAGGATCATTCATGTCAAATTGTCAAGAATAACATACCGGATTCCATTGCAAAATTGATGATAGCTTCAAGATGATGATGGATGACCATGGTCTTCCTCAACCAAAACTCCGAATGCCCTTAGTGGGATCTCGGATTCAAGAAAGACTGAGTGCTTGTTGTTTTGGTATATCGGGGACCATAGCCTAAGGTCTCTTTATATAGTAGTTCAATTAGGGTTCCCATTAAACCCTAATTAACTAGGAATGGACTTCTACCCATTAAGTTCATACTCAATTAGGAATCTAGGGCCTTAATTAATTAGATCACATAATAGGGCCCAATCTAATAAAATAACCCAATGTGATAAATTATTAATCCACATACATAGCCTAAGCTTTAATTAAACATATTATTATTTAAATATGTCTAACAATTAAAGCCCAAAATTCTTGTAGTGAAAACTCTATGTGCTCTAAGTGTCCTCCTTATACCCCGAACATGATTACGTTATTTTTTAGAGAAAAGCGGGAAGTTATTTCTTAATAACTCCCCACTCATACTATAGAATAACTTCTAGGAGTTATTTTTAATATTAATAAATCTAATTTAATATAATTAAATTAATAATATTCATTTAATTAAAAATATATATTAAATCATATTTAATTTATAATTAAATAAATAAGATCAATTAATTAATAATTAATAAATTAAATATCACATATTTAATTTAATTTAAATTATATTCAAATAATTTTCTCTCACATAACCTATAGTTTTACGTGAATCATATTCATATAAATAACATTTGTTATCTTATTCAAATATTCATCTCTCTCATATAATAAAGTATAAGTTTGAATCTCATTCAAAACTAACCTTATATTATAATGTATCTATATACATTATGTTAATGGTATCTTATACAATTAATTCCCTTATGTAATTTGAACAATTCAAAATAACCCAAAATTAATTGATTTGTATTTAACCTTAATGAGCTAGTAAGGGGACCATATGGACCTACATATTAAAATCAATGATATGAGATTAATTAACTAAACTCTTTAATTAAATTAATCAATATTCATTAAGTCCAGATCACTCCACTAAAGACACACAGCTGCACTTTTCGCACTATAGATATATTTATGTGTCTATGAATAAAACCAATCAACAGTAAGTTGACCCTTCACAAATTGCTTGTAACTATAGTTTGGTCAAATTACCAATTTACCCTTGTAGTTACATCTAACTCTTTGAGTACCACTGATCCCTTTAATGAACAATTAGTTATAGTTCAACTATAAACTAGATCCCTCTTTAGCCAGTGAGAGGGGTGAGGTGCCTCATTGTTCAAGATTCGAAATCAGCCCTTAAAGGAGCAATTCATTTACTTTTTCTCAAGACGAGAATGAGTGAATTCTATCTTATGTAGTTGTGTTATCAGCTTCCCACTCAGAAAAATCCCCAAAATGGTAGACTTATTGAGTCGACGAAGCTAGTCACTCTTACCCATATAGGTCAAAGGATTGCCTTCATAGGTAGAAGTTCATGAATTACTCAAGATTAAGGTCAAGTTATCTATGGTCATTCTAGTGAAATATAAGTCTCTTCAAATAACAGTATTATAAAGAGAGACTAATCATTCCGCGGTCTAGTCTTATACAAACTCTTTATATAGGATTCCTCCACTCACATGTCTACACACGAATTATCAGGATTAGATCATTTGTAATACTTTACAACTATTGTAACAATTACAAAGTGGGTTGTATCCATAGTGTTACCAAGATAAGATACACAGCTTTATCTATATACTACAGACCATTCGAGTTATTACTTAAACATGATCCACTTGTATATCAACTACATACTTGCTTAAGTTACATTAAATAACCTTGGATCTTAGTTTATTGGATTGGGTTAATGCACTAAATGTCAAATAAAATATCACTTTATTTTATTAAAAAAAATCATTTATGCACAAATAATTTATGAACTACGAAACCCACAAGATTTAAGGCATCAATCCCAACTAACTAGTCTCTTAAAAAATAAGATACTCATATCTTGAAAAATCATCTATCAAAGAGTACACTCTTTAAACTTTTCAAGAGCTTCAGACTTTTGTTGCATTAAGTAAAGATATTCATACGAATAACCATCTATGAAAGAAATGAAGTATTCATACTCTTCTCTTGCCTTAATATTCATCAGAACTACAAAAATCTGAATGTACAAGTTATAAGGGCTCTTTGGCTCTATAATCTTTTCCAATAAAAGGTCTTTTTGTCATATTGCCTTCAAAATATGACTCACACACAGGTAAAGAGTTTTCTTCTAACTCACTTAGAAATCCACTCTTAACCAGGCTTCCAATCCTACTGAGATTTCTATGACCTAACCTTAGATACCAAATATGGTCATCTTTGTTAGGAGAAATCTTTTGTTTTTTATTTTGAGTTGTTGTAGTTCTGAACATTTCATTATTTAGAAGTGCTTTAGATGCTAACGGCCTTAACACATATAAATTACTCTCTAAGTTTACATAACAAATTTGAACACCATTTTTATAAATAGACGATTTATTTATATTAAATGTGATCAAATAAGTCTATTCTAACAAACATTTAATAGAAATTAGGTTCCTTTTTAAACTAGGAATCATATAAACACCTTTAACAAAAAAAAAAGATTTCTAGAAGAGTAATTTGATGCCTCCTACTGCTACTGTTAAGACAACCTGCTCAGTTTCAACCCGCATGGTCATCAGTCCTAAGGTACTGCCAGAAAATAATTCTCTGAAAAGAAGAACAAACATGATTAGTGGTCCTTGAGTAAATTATCCAATGTGAATCATCATTCTCCACTAAACAAGTTTCCAAATCTCGTAATCATATTACCTTGTTTGACCTTATTTTTCTCCACCAAATACTTGGGGCAATTCCGTTTTCAATGCCCCTGTTGATTGCAATGGAAACAATTTCCATTGGCAACCTTGGCCTTCTTGCCCTTCTGAGTTGCAGCAGGATTAGTTTTATTCCCCTTAACTCCTTTCTTTTTCTTCCATTTCTTGGTGCCAGAGGAAGAAGACATAGACTTATTCCAGAGGATGAACCTTTGTGAAATTTTTTAGATGAAATGGCAACATTTTCCTTTCCTTTTTGTCCTTGGACTTTTATCAGGGACTCATAAGTTTGTAGCTCATTTAGGAGGGTGGTGAAGGTGTAGTCTAGCTTGTTCATAACATCATTACTACAGAACTACAGGAAACTCTCCAACGGAGATTTCCAAATAAAGCTAACTTGAGTCAATGACAGTCTCGTTCATCTCCGCCACGTTAAAATTGTTGGGATTGGTGTCCTAAATCTTGTGGGTCTCATTGTTTATAAATTTTTGTACACGAATTATTTATTTAATAATATAAGATATTATTTTATTCAAAATTTAGCTTGCATTAACTCAATCCAATAAAATAAGATCAAGGTTATTTTTATATAACTTAAACATGTATGTGATTAACATACAAGTGAATCATGTTTAAATAATAACTTAAATGATCTGTAGTATATGGATAAAGTTGGGTACCTTTTCCTTGTGACACTACGGATAAGGTCCACTTTATAATTATTTCAATAGTTGTAAAGTATTATTACAAATGACTTGATCCTAATGGTTCATGTAGAGACATGTGAGTGGAGGTATCCTATACGAAGAATTTGTATAAAACCAAACCGTGAAATGATTAGTCTCTCTTTATAACGCAGTTACTTAAATAGATTAACATTTCAATAGGATGACCATAGGTGACTTGGCCTTAATCCTGAGTGAATTGTAAACTTCTGTCTATGAGGGTGATCCTTTGATCTATATGGGTGAGAGTGGCCAAATACGCCGACTCAATAAACCTACCATTTTGGGAATTTGTCTGAGTAGGAAGTTGGGAACACAGCTATAAGGAATTCACTCCTTCCTATCTTGAGGGTAAGCAGATGAATTTCTCTCTTAATATCTGATTCTGGGTCTTAAATAATGAGGTTTCACCCCCTCGGCCTGAAAGGGATTAGTTTATAATTGGACTATAAACTATTTGTTCATTAGAAGAATCAGTGGTATTTAAGAAGTTAGAAGTAACTACAGGGATAAAATGGTATTTTGACCCAGAATTGTAGTTACGATCAATTTGGGAATGGTCGACTTACTGATGATTGGTTATATCTGTGGACACAGAAATATATCTACAATGCAAGGAGTGCAAGTATAGGTCTTTAGTAGAGTGACTTGCAGTTAATGAATATTGATTAATCTAAGTAAAGATTTTAATTAATTAATCTTGTATCATTGGAGCTTCTAATCTATAGGTCCATAAGATTCTCTTGCTAGCTTATTAAGGATAAAACAAAGAATAAATCGGTTTGGAGTAATTTGAATTGTTCAAATTATTTAACGGAATTAAAGATATTAATAGTATGATTAATATAAAGTATAATGTATAGTGATACATTATAGTTTATAGTTAATTATAAATATGATTCATAACTAAACTATATAGTACGTGAGAGATAAATATTTGAATAAGATTCATATATTAATTATATGAATGAGATTCATATAAGTACTATAGGTTAAAATTTAATATGAATAAGATTCATATTAAAACTATAGCTTGTAAAAGAGATTTGTATTTAATGTGTTAAAATGTATATTGTATAATTGATTAATTAACAGTTAGTTAATTAATCATTTTAGTTATATTATATTGATATAATATTATCTTAATTCCCCATGACTAGGGAGTTATTAATTTCATGTGAGTGGGGAGTTACGGTAACTCCCCTCCCTCATCCTCTTCATCTGTTATTCAAGATACAGACGTGAAAAATAATTGGCATAGAAGAATCTCTCTCTCAATTTTCTCTACAATCCCCTTTTTCCTCCCCAAAATACAAAAGAGATCCACCATCTCATTGCTTGTCTGAGGATAGTGAGGACTCTAAGTAGTAATATCTAGATAAGCCAATGTTTTCTTATATTCATGTTCTTGGAGGAAGATTTGCAGAGATGTTCGTGCTTATTGAGGAGATTAAGTCGTGGATAGGAATTTCGTGAAGAATAAAGTTCTACAAGGATAAGTTTACTTTCTTCTCTCTTCCCCTCTATCAAAGCATGCTTAATTGTTGTTTATCCTTAGTTTCCATTGTTTTGCTTCTCTATATTTTGAGTTTTTAAAAATTGAATGTCATTAGCATAGCGTTCACATGCTTCTACGAGGAATTTCATTGATGGTGGCTTGCTTTTGTTGTTGCCCTTTGAGGTGGCTTTTATGAATTTCCTTTAAAAAAAAAATGAACTACATTATATGACCTTTTTTTTATATATATATAATAAAGGATGAATGACTTGAACCTCTGACCTTGAGAACAATAGTATAACGTTTATATCAGTCGAGTTATGTTCATATTTTTCTAATCAAAACTATTAAAAGTATTGATTTTTTTTTAGTAACACTTAGTATTCGAACCTCCGACCTCTTGAATCGATGATAAACATGAACTAAATATATAAATATTGATTAAAAAAGTGCAGTCTTCCCTACAACTAATCTAGTTAACCGAAAATTTGAATAAGAATCCGAAGTGACAACCCAACGATTAAAGTGGTGTTAGGAATAAAGAATTTATCAAAAGCTCAAAATTCTAGACTCCAATTATATTTGTCAAGAATTTTTTTTATAAAAAAATTGCTTTTACCTTAAAATAAGGAAAAAGAAACCACGTTAATTTTAAGTAGAATGGACCAGCATGAGGTGTCATGGACACGCATATCATCTGCTGATCACCGGCGTTACCCACAAAGTTGAAACATAAACAAACCGAACATTTAAATCTCGAATTGTAGTCCTCAAATGATTAAGAAACACATAGTTTCTAGACAATTTGATACCTAGAAATAATCATAGTACTTGTGCCATGTGGGGCTATATTTTATATTCAAAATTAAATTACAAACTTACGACCCATTTGGTAATTATTTCTTTTTAATTTACATCTTTAAATATAAATATTGAATTCTTAGCTAAATTTAAAAATTAAAAAAAAATCTTTAAAAGCTACTTTAGTTTGATTCTATTAATATTGTCTATCTAAATAAATTATTATAAAAGAATCAAATTATACCTCTAAATTTGGATGGTGACAATTAAATTCAAAATCAATTTAAGCCTTAAACTTTTTATGAGTGAATCATTCTTGATCATCCATTAGAGAATTATAACTATTTTCACATATCTAATAGAGTTCTTTAATACTGATAGGGACAAATACTCTCAAACTATCTCCACAATGATGTGGAACTTTGGTAAGGACCACCGAACCCATACCACATGAGTTCAACCACGGATCACACTATGACTACTTCCAAGGCTCCACTATACAACATCTTTATTCCCACGTTAGGGATAAAGCTTCATGGCTTTGTTTTTTGTTTCACCCCAAAAGGTCTCATTCTAGTGGAGATAGCCATTCTCACTTATATACCCATGATCCTCCTCTTATCTAACCAATGTAGGATTTTGGTCGCATTCCCAACAAATACTAACGAAAGTTATTACTTTTTCTCTAGTATTTAGTTAATCATGTGACAATTTTGTGATTTAACAATAAAATTTAAATTGATGGTCTAAATTGATTCATTTTTAAAAATTTGAGTTTTAATTAATACAGTTATTAGTTTGGAGTTTTAATTGATGCAATCTTCAAAATTTATGGATATAAATTGATTTTTCTTAAGAAAAATAACAATAATAATTGTTTGAAATTTCAAAGGTTCAAGTATATACGACACTTATACTTTTAAAGAATTTCTTGCATGTCCATGCATTTTGATTCTATTGTGTTGAATAAGTATTTGGTGTGTTAATTCTATTAGTATGTCATTGACATAGTGATATATTGATTGTAAAATTTTGAACCCTTTGAAGTACTACCTTTGAAGTACTTTATATCACAAATACTAATTTTTGTGTATATGTTAAATTAATGAATTAATGGAAGTGAATTTTTCCTTTTTTACAAATATATATATATATATATATTAAACATAAAATTAGGAGTTGTTTGACCCATAAATTTTTTAAGTTGGTATAAAATGCAAACAACTCAACTTCAATAGTAAGCACTATTGAAGTTTGTGCATTTATCGAATAATTTTATCTTTTTTTGTTTGATTTCACATTTATCGAGAAACTTCATTTCTTCATCTATATTTACTTTTAACATTTATTTAGTAACTTCACACTTTTCTCTTTCTCTACATTTTACATTTATTTAGAAACTTAACCCTACAACTCTACACTCCAAATACAATTTTACCAACTTCAACCTATTAACTCGTGACTCCTAAGAGTTTATATTTTAACCTCTATTTTTAGCGTGTTAGGAATACATTTTGAAGTGATTAATTTAAAAAATCAGTCATTTTAAAACAATTCAAGTGTTTACCAACCAGTCATATTTTGGAAAAATGAGTTTACAAAATAAATTGGTTTACGATAAACACTCGAAACCAACTTTTAGAAAAATAAATTTTGACTAATGGTTAATTTCTCCCTAATTTGATAAACTTCGGCTGTAAGCTCCGAAAAATCTCCGATCACCACTTTTGGCAACTGCCACTAGTGGTCATCGTCAGAGACCGCCACTGGTGGACATCCAACCACATCCTCCCGTGACTATCGTTGGCCGCTTTTGGCCACACCTCCGATAACCGTCATTGGCTACTTCCAGTCACCACCACCGTTGGAAAATTTCTTCGTAATAATCTGACATTAATAAAAATACTTTTAATATATAACAAACCAAATATAAAAATACTTTTAAAAAAGAGTTGCCAAACATATAAATATTTTTATTTTAAAGAATTTTTATCAAAATTATTTTATTTTTTAAAAACATTTTTTTAAGTCATTCAAATAGCTTAGCTTAAATCATTCCTAATCGAAATTAAATCAGCGTTTTTCTACTCAAAATCTTTGTTTTGAAGGGATGACTTCTAGTTCCTAGTATAGCAATCCACATCGCCTAATATCTATTTAAGGGGCAATTAAAACTCAAATCGCCACTTGAAGATATTACTACTTTTTTCTTAGAGACTTGAAGATATTACTTTGATGGGGTAAATTAGACAATTTCATTACTTAGCAAAATTGTAAAGAGATGTCTTCACATTATTTAAAAATAAATTTATATTAGTTATTATATTTATGTTGATTGACACTATCTCTATTATATTCCTTCTTTTTTTTTTTCTCAAATATAAAATTATCTCCTAGGATTCAATTTGTTCTCGAACACATTTAGGAACAATTTGAAATGTTGGACTGATTATTATAGTCAATGAATTATAATAGTTTCTGCTTTTTGGTACAAACTATTTTAGTATGAGTCATAATAGTTTATATTTGTCGTACAATTTTAGTCTGGATTACAAATAAGAAGAGAGTTAGACAGTTACAAAATAGTTCACATCGAGGTTTTCAAATAGTTTAATTGTAGCCAAGTGTGAATTAGAATGTAATGTCCCAAGCCTAGGATTCAGAATCCGAATTCGGCAATTGATGGTCCAACATTCTCCTACATCCCTTGCGACTTGACAATATCATCTTTGCTTGTCTTGATGCTTCTAAGAGTAAAAGTTGTCCCCCACAAACCAACACGAGTCCTTTCAGCTTGCTTTATCCTCGTTCAAATACTTCATAAGAAAATTCTTAGGAAGTCGTCCAACATTGAATTGATCCAAGCTAAGCACGTTTAACTTTGGAGTTCTTGTTATTGAGTCACCGAAAGGGAAAGTGCACTTTATTTTGTATATGTAGTAACTTTCAATTCTTTTAAACTTTTCTTAACCATACTTTCATATCCTCAGAATTCCTCTTATTCGAATGTAATCTAGGTTCATTCATGTTCTCCTCCTAATCTCAAGACATTACATAGAATAATTGGAAAATTCAACTACTACAATGAGACGTCCAAACATTGAGTAGGCTAATAACCCAAACCCACTTCACCCAAATCAAGGTGGAGGCACAATTGCCCCCTTATTGATATTCTTGAATTGACCCGTGCTTTGTTATTCTTCTTGGATTGTCGCTTCACTTTGGTCTTTCTTCTTGAATTGATATTTCGTTTGTTGATCTTCTTGAAAAATGGATTAGAAAACTACAGTCTTGTACGCTTCAAGTATCTTTAACATCAAAGATCTTATCTAAGGGATGACATTCTCTATTTACAAAGACTTAAGAAGGGATTGGGTTTATGTGATTATAAGCCCACTACCAGGTGTCACTATCTAATTGGACTAATTTTATGTCATGAAAACACACATGGTTTAATGTAAACATGTCACCAAGTGACAATTCCAATTTGACCAATTTGTGTTATTATATACATATAGCACTGTGGTTTGATTGACCTACGTCATTAGATACTTGTGATATAATTTGATTTGATCAATTCATATAATTAAAATATGCATGATACATTTTGATTGGTTCAACATATATCAATCTAGCGAAAATGGATTTAATTAACTCAACAATAACTGACATGATTTATCACTCTAGAGGTTGGAGGTTCAATCTCCTATCCCATAATTGTTATAATAATAATTAAGAAAGAATCCTATATCATCCTACAAACATGACAACTTTTAATTGCACTCCTTTATGACACGACACAATTTAATCGAATTAAGACTACGTTTACCAAACCGTAATAAAATTGGTGTAATAGGAATCAGGTTTCATTGAGAGATGAATTGTATTAGATTGCATACACATTTAGATTATTTTTAATCGCATAGAATTATGAATCTGTCACATTTTACTGTTATTGTTACCATTAGCAACGGTAACGGTAACAATAAAAATAGTGATAATCGTAGAGGTAACAATAAATGTGGTAAATTCATAATTTTCAACTGTTACAATAACAGTATTTGTAACGGTAATGGTAAAGGTCGTGGATCCACATAATTTTTAACTACAATCATATTGAACATCTCTTATTCCTCAATCAAATTACACGATTTGATTACAAATTTTAAAGTAGGCCCACATCTCATTACAATTACGAAAAGCAGGAAACAACAACAAAAGTAATTAATTAGGACCTACTTTTACATTACCATTGATGGATTACTTTTTAACGGATGTAAACATAACTTAAACTGAAATTGATATGGGATAAACATGTACCATTATTTGAATATTCACATTTTTTTTAACCACGGTAAAAAAAACGAGCATTAAAGTAAACTTACAAGTTACATTGTAATTCTTCTAATTTAAAGGTAAGATTAATTATGGAAAAAGTGGTATCTGTGGGCTACCAAACGTGGAAATAAAAGGACCACACTTAGATTAAGATTCATCATAGATTGATTAGAGAAGACAAAGTGATGGGCTCTTTTTAATGTTTTGTCAACCATGAAATCTTCTGTGATCATCATGCCTTAATTTTTATTTTTTGAAAAAATAAAAAATATATATATATAAAAGCGTAAAAGAATTAAATATTGATTTGATTTAAAGTCGGTCTTCTCCTTGCACGGTTTTCATACTTTAGGTTTGGCTTTTGCCTTTTTCCCTCACCTCTTACCTTTTCTTCTTCAATTTTCTATGACACACTCCCAATTGATTATAGTGACTTTGCCATTTTGTCAAACATCTTTTCTCCCATGCTTTCATTTCTAATTCTTCTTTCTCCTTATTCTCTAATCTTATTTTGAATTTAAGATATCAAAAAAATATCTCACACATGAAAAGTTTGCAATTAATAGATTTGAGGTTGTATATATCTTATTGAGATTGTTTCTTTCGAGCAAATTTACAATGCATAGATCTTTATTGAATTTTGAAGTTATGACAATACATGATGTCATAATAGTCAAATTGAGGATACCCTAATTAGTATTTATTAGTGATCATTTCAGTCTCGTTTGGTAACCATTTTATTTTTTGTTTTTATTTTTGAAAACTAAGTCTTTGAACATTACTTCCACTTCCAAATTTCTTCATTTATTATCTACTTTTAACTAATGATCTAAAAAACCAAGCCTAATTTTGAGGAAAAAAAATAGTTTTCAATTTTTTTTTTTAGAATTTGGAATTTGGAATTTGGCTAACAATTCAACCATTGTACTTAAGAAATATGAAAATCATGGTAAAAAATGTGGGTGATATAGGCATAATTTTAAAAAACAAAAACAAAAAATCAAATGGTTACCAAATGGGAACTTCGTTTTTTGTTTTGGTTTTGAAAATTAAGTTTATTTTCTCTCAATTTTTTTACAATAATTTGCATCTTTGTTAAGTACAATTTTTAGCCAAATTATAAAAAAAAAATTAAAAAACTACCGTTTTTTGTTTTCTAAATTTGGCTTGATTTCAGAAAATATTGGTAAAAAAGTAGATAATTAAGTAAGAAATTTAAGGGTAAAAGGAGCATTTATATGCTTAATTTTCTTAAACAAAGAACAAAAAAAATTAAGACCCGTTTGATAACCATTCTTTTTTTTTTTAATTAAATCTATTTTTTCTCATTTCTTACAATGATTTGGGTCTTTTTAAATACGATTGTTGAATTCTTAGCCAAATTTCGAAAACAAAAACGAGTTTTTCGAAACTACTTTTTTTTTTTTAGTTTTCAATTTTGTCTTAGTTTTTTAAATCATTAGTAAAAAGTAGATAATAAAGAAAAAAATTTGGAGTTGGAAGTAGCGTCTATAGACTGAATTTTTTTTTAAAAAAAATAAAATAATTATGCAATAGGATTTTAGTAAATTGTTGTTGAGTAGTATACCTGATGTTATCATTAATTTATTGTACTATTTTGATTCCATCGTGGTTTTGCTCACTTTTTTCAAAATTTTAATTTGATACATTATTCTTAAATTTTATAAGAAAATAAATGTAGGTTTGTGTTTCATAGGATTCTTAAACTTTGAATTTATGTTTTTTGTTAGGTCCCTTATTTTCAAAATTGTCTAATAGATATTCAATATTTTTAACAATCATATTTTATGAGACAAAAAATTAAAAGGTCAAGATATCCTAGATACAAGAGTCAAATTTATGTTTGATAGGCCTTCTAATTATTAAAAACATGAATATATTCACTTCACATCAAACACATATTGAAAATTAAAAAATTAATAAGACAATTCTAAATACACAAAATATTTGAAAGCTTATAAATGAATCAAACAAAAATTTAGAAAAATTCAACAACTAAACGTAAATAATTTATTCTTTCACCGATTTAGGGTATACACAACAACATCGAATTAATATTGGAAAACGACGTCGTTGTTATCTTTAGTAACATTGACCAAGAAAGGGAGCTCTTTGGACCACCAAATGTAAATGTTAGGAATGGTGAAGACTAGAAAAAAAAAAGTTAAATAATAATAATTTATTAAAAAAAAAAAAAAGGAAAAGAAAAGAGTAGTCCCAATAAAGTAGATGGAGTAAAATCTGTGAATATGATTCTTGGATGACCTTATTAGGAAAATATTGGTCAATAAGATCCTGATTTTATGTACAAATGGGGTCCCTTTTCTTTTTCCTTAATTATCAACACCTTGGAAAAAAAAAATTAACCAATGTTATTAATTAATTAAGACAAATTATTTGTTTTGTTTTAGTAGTTTGAGATCACCAACTTTAGATCCGCTTGTGTAGTGTAGGGTCCAAAACAATGTCAAACTAATATATTTGTTGTACTAAAAAGAGCTGACGTCAAATTCCAATTTATATTTGAAATAGATTACTTTAAAGAATGAGTATACATGCATAAGTTGTTTTAATATTATAATTATATAATCTTATTTTCATTTTTGTTAATAGCAAAACAACTAAGAAAAAACCCTTTGATTTTTACGCAGTGAATTTGTAATTTAGAAAAAGAGGTGGTGTGAACTGAGATGATCTGAGTTGAGGCAACCTAGAATGAGACGGCCTAAGGATGAGGAGACATGTAAAAGACAAAGAGTTGTTCATCAGTGTGGTGTTTGCCATAGATATTTGATGCTTAAAATCAATCTAGAGTGTAGATGATAGCAAACTTCTTGGAAAAGAAGATGAATTTCCGAAGCTATAATTGTTACTTAATAAGGGGGAAAACATAATGCTTTCCCAATGCCCTTTTGGATTGGATTCGGGCGAAAGGTCGAATTGGGTCAATCAAATAGGGAATGAGTCAAGAACCTATAAAAGGTCAAGCCCCGTGGAGTTGCCATAGGTCGAGATCAGCCTTGAAGTCATTGATCGACCCTGATCTCGGAGGATGAAGCTAAGGTGGACAGTGATGACCAAAATGTGCATGAGCGTTATAATGATAAATATGTAAGGTCTAATGCAAGCATACATTGTCCCAAATGGTAAACTATGATGAATTCCAAGAATCATATCCCACGTAGGTCAATTCTTTTTAAGACAATACTTACAATGTGAAATCGAGGGTAACTAACGAAATAAGTAACTTTGTGGTTGGTTACTAAATATTCAAGTAAGCAATAAGAGACAACAAGGATTGGAGGTCAAGTATTAACCTACAGATAATATACCTTGCCTTACGCTACCGCATCAAGTCAACATCAACCAATTATGAACCAAGAAATACTCCTATTCAATCTTGTTTTACAAGTTTTTTTAATAGCCTAAGTAGTAAGTCCTATATTTCTATGACTAACTGAATCTTAGGTTAATTCATGCAATCTCTAAGTCTTATGGTGTACTTTATGCTCAAGAAAACATTTATAGAATTTAATTTACAAACCATTTAGACACAAAATTGAAAGTCATGAGCTTTATTAGATACAAGATTCAATTTATATTTAATATATTTGTGAATTCTTAAAAGGTTGAATATGTAAGTTATCTATAAGATGAAAATATAATAATGAAATTTTAAGAATGTATTAATATTTTAAGTACTTATTAGAAGATTTATGGCTAAATTTGTAATTTAATCTAATTTTTTTTTCTCTTATTATTATTATTATAGGGTTTTTTTTTTTTTTTTTTAATAATTACTTTGGTCCTGAACTTTGAAGTATTCATTTTAGACTTTTGACCTTTAGTTTGTCACGATTTAATCTCTTTATTTCCAAATTTATAACAATTTAATCTATGAACCTTAATAAGTATCAATTTGATGTTAAAAAAAATATCAATTTAGTCTATACTTTACAATTTGTGTTAGTCTTAGAGAGGATTTTCTTACACATGTAGATTGATAAAATGATTAAAACTCAAGTTTGTTTATAAATTATAAAGATTAAAGCTTCGTTTTGTAGTCATTTGGTTTTTAGTTTTTAGTTTTTAAAAATTAAGTCCATTTCTTTCCATTTCTTACCATGGCTTCCATCTTTTTTAAATAAAAGATCTGAATTTTTAACCAAATTATAGGGAAAAAACTACTTTTTTAAGTTTTCAAAACTTAGCTTGGTTTTTTTAAAAAAAAAAAATTGTAGAAAGTAGATAATAAATTTAAGGGTGGAATAAATGATCATAGAATTAAATTTTCAAATAAATAAAAATAAAAAAATTAAATAGTTATCAAATTGGGTCTAAGTTGTTACATAACTAAATATGACAATTAAGTTTGACTAGATTTTCCACGATAAGAACAAAGGTCATTTTTATTACTAAGTATGTAATCTATCAATGGTAATATGAAAAGTGAGCTTCATTTGATTACATTTATTGTTATTTACCCGTGTTCTATAACTATAGTGAAATACAGGGCATGCTACGAAATCTGTAATTGACAAACACAATTCAATTGTGACCTAAGAGTTATCAATCTGATTGCATTTGAAAATTACATAAGACCCACTAATTTTTTAGTTAATTACTCTTAAATGATTTTCCAATTTTGATTCTCAAATACCATTACCGTTGCAATAGGAGCATTATGCATCCTTCACAATTATCTTTATCGTTACATGTACTTTATCGTTTGACCCAAAATCGTAAAAATTACTATAAGATTACGTTATTTATTCAATTAAAAATACAAAGTAAACAATCTTAATTATAATAAGATTATGTTTGCAAAATGTCTACAACCCATTATCAAAAGCAATCTAATTACGGATAGAATTGAGACCTATTATAATTGATCAATTAATAGAATCTCATTACAATTATACTAATTTTGACTATTATTGTTCAATACGGTTTAAAAGATCATATTATTAAAAATTTAAAATTATAAATATTAAATCGATACAAATTGCTTTTTGAAAATTACAAATCATTACTCGATAAATGTTCATGGGTTAAAATTTTTTTTTTTAAAACTTCCATTTAAAGAAAAAAAAGTTGGGTGTACGGAATAGTATATTGAGAAGAAGAAAGGAGGATAATATTCAGCCATTGAGATCGCTCCACGTCAGACAGCCAATTACTGGCTGACAGACGTATGATTGAGGAACAACACATGGCAACAGTAACACGTGGCAGACAAGAACGGGGAACCCACAATTCGCAGCGTGAGAATTTTATTATTTTTTTCTTAAAAAAAATAATTTCGATATCCCAATTTCGTAAAAATGTCCATATTGCTAGGCATTTCAAAACAGTTATAAAATTTCGAGAATTGAAAATTATTTAGATTACTAAATAAATATTGTTTAATATTTATATTATATTTATATTAGTGATATTTTGTTACATTATTTTTTTACGATATAATAAAAATATCATTTCACTATTCATATCGATGTCGAACCTAAAGAAATATAAAAATGTCTGACATATCAAGAGATTTTTTTTCCTTATTAGAAATGTCAATGTCGATGAGAATGTCGATGTCTCAATTTTCGAAAAATTAAATATCAATCAAGGTATCTATAATTTTTTAAATATATATATAAAATCAATAAATAAATATTTTACCTTTTTGAATATTTATAAACAATTGCCATAAATTATAATATCATTAGGTTACATTGTGTTATCATTTTCAAATATTTTATTGGTATCAAAATCATCAACTTAACGGATGTCGAATCTACAAGTATGTGAAAATGTCCCTCAAAATTTAATACTATAAATGAAATGGAATTTTTTATAGGATAAGTGCATTGGGTAGCATCTTTAAAAATTGTTTGGGGAACTGTAATAGAACGATTTACAATGTAATGTAATCCAAAACTCATATTTGGATTAAGCATTTTGGGCTCGATTTACTACAAACCTAATTTCATCCCGATAGTTTTCAATCCAACCCTCTTTTCTACCGTTTTTATGCTTTACGATCTCATTTTCGTTCCACCCTCGATCCCTCACTTATTCCAACACTCTTCTGATTTCCAATATTTCTGATTACATTTCAGTTCCCCAATAGCCCCTTAGGGATAATAGTTAAGTGTATAAAATATTTTAAAAAATTTAAAATATAGTCAAATCTATCAATTATAGACTCTATCGCTAATAGATTTCTATTAGTGATATGATCTATTGCTAATATATCCTTACTAGCGATATGATCTATCGCTGATAAACTTCGAATAAAATTTTTAGATTTTACTATATCTGCAAACTTTTTTGTATGATGTTATATTTACAAATACTTTAGATCTGATGGTTATATTTAGTACCATCCTTTTTTATATTTGAAAAAATAATTTTCACCCAATTCTAAAAGGAAAAGAAAAAGACAGAGAAGGAAATAGTGGGACCCACCAAAGATCTAGAGAAGTGGACCCACAAGAGATTTTTCATAAAAAAAAGGGAAAACCAAATTGGTGAAGGAATTGCAACATAGGGTAAGAGTGAGGTGGAGTGGGTCCCACTCCCACCCCCAAAAATTACCTTTATTTATTTCATGTCTCCGTCTCTCTTACCGTCTCAGCTCCCTTCCACGCTCTGTCTCTTTATTGCCTTATATTATTTATTTATTTATATATATATATACAAAATAAAAATACACATATCATTAATTCTCAAAAAATAAAAAATAAAAATACACACATCATTCTTAATAACTGTCCTTTCTTCTTCGTCTTTTTTTTTTCCTTTGCCTTTTCAGTACTCAAAATTCTAATAATTATGTTGGGTGTTCGTGAATTTGTCTGTCCAAAACATGGCTAAAATTCTTTATCTCTTGATGAAAAAAAAATGGAAAAAGATTTATTTATTAGAAAAATGATTGAAAATGGGACAATTATTTGAGTTGAGTTATTATTATGAATTTTTGTAAGATTGGGATTGATAATTTGGAAGACCAATTGAGTTTTAAATAGTAGTTGTCATTAATTGAAGGCAAGCACTTTTGTCAATGATTTCAATTATTTTTCACCCTAATTTTTTTAAATTTCAAAAATAGAATCTTTGCTTGTAGTTTAAGCCATCAACTCCAATAATGGGGCAACGGCCTAAGGTAGGTAATAGGTTAATTTAAATCTTTTTTCCATTAAGATTTGGGATGTCATTTAAGTAAACCCCTTCTAGAATTTTTTGACACGAAAAGATTGTCTTTAAAGTCAACTTCACAGATTGATATGGTGTAGATTTTGTTCTGGTTGTCATAAAGCTTATGAAGATTTTTTTTCTTGACATATTTATAAGTTTTTTTTTTTCCTTAAGGAAATAAAATTGATGGTTTTAATTTCACACCGCTTGTGAAGTTATTGCCTATTAAAGACTAAAGTTACGGTTATAATACATTTACCATATGTATATGTGTATGATAGAGATTATTCAAGTATCTTCTTTTACAATTTTGTTTTTGCCCATCTTTGAAAAAAATCGAGTAAGTAATTATACCTAAAATATTAATTGTATTTCACATTTAGAAAGTTAAAATTGGTAGAACATATTAGAAGATGGTTGGCATGCATATCTCATTTAGGTCTTTGATCTATAAATAGAGCTCCTTTAATTTGAGAATGCATCTGGATTGTCCTATAAAAAGACTCACATTGGTATAACGTCGAACTGAATGCAACTTGAAGCTTAAATTAGCACAAGAAGTATTTAGTTTAACTAAGCACTCAAAATATTGTTTATCCTCTTTGAGATGGAGGAATGAGAATTATTTATAGAGTCCAATAGTGTAGCATCCTAGGACATATGCAATATTAACAGCTTTAGTGTAGTTCCTGAGATTGCAGTTTTTCAGCTAGTGAGTTTAGTTTATCTATTACCTTTTTTGTGATATAAGACGAATTTAGCTATGCTAACCAAACACTTAAGGCTTTGACTTTTTATTGAAGGATATACAAACCATTGACAACCTTTAGACTTGAGTCTATCCATGGATCAAAGCCTTACCTAGTGCATCCTTGTACAAAGATGATAGAAACAAAATAAACACACTAGTACCCAGTTGTTAGTGTTTGATATTAAAAACAACAAACAAACAACCATGATTAATTTTACTACAAAAAATGAGAATGTAGATTTGAATCTCTAAGTTCAAAGAAATGAATATACATCAATTACTATCGAGTTCACTTTGACAATAACCATAATTTTGGCTAATAAAAGAAAATAAAGATGGTAATAGTGACACTTGATAATGTAAAATAGCTCCTAAAATAGGTCACATCTATCATTCCCAGATGGTTTGGGGAAGATGCTGTGAGAATGGAGGCCAATAAAAGGTTAGAAAAGATGCTGAGAATACAGGTAAAGGATTATCTATTAAATTAAGTTAAAATGAAATTCTCTAATAAGTCTAGAAATTAGAGAAGCCAACCTTCCTTCCTAATTGCCAGTAATTAATATTGCATTAATACAATTTTAAAAAAAGAAAAAGAAAAAAAAAAGAAAAAGAAATAAGAGGGACAAAACCATGGGAAAAATGGAGAGAGGAGAATCCAATTTAATGATAGTTTGATTAATTAGTTAAGTACTCTCTTCTAATTAATATCATAAAAGTCTTTAATTAATTAATTAATTGAATCAAATCCAACTAACACCCAAAATCAACTCTTTTCCATCATCATGATGACCGAATGGCAACAAAGATCTCGGGATTTTTTCTTGGCAATCAAACAAAATCTTAACCAAGAAAGTAAAAGGGAAAAAGTGTAGCAAAGGAAAGAAAAGAAAAGATAAAAAAAAAAAAAAAAGAAGTTAAAATACCATTTTCTCCTTATACTTTTAGTTTCGTTTTCTTTTTTTGATCAATTTACTTTCAAATATCTTATTTTAGTCTACATATTTTAAATAAATTTTAAAATTTGCCCTAACTATTTGTTTATTATTGATTTTTCTTCAAAAACATAATTTAATCTCCATTAACAATCTCTCTGGAGTATTTGAGGCAAGAAGTTTAATAGTGAGTTTTGAACTCTTAGGACCCACAGTATAAGAAATTGATAAGATATAAAATTGTTTTTTTTTTATTAGTGCGACACATAAACTTCTTGGACCAAAGAAAAAGTGGAGTTCACAACTCCTAATACTCAACTCGTACTTCTCGATCATTGGGCTAAACATACCTTTCGGGTCTTTACTTGCTTGAAAATTATTATCGACTTTGAATGACTAAATTTAAGATTTAATGAAAGAAAATTTAAAATGTCGGCAAATGAAAATATCAATGTCTCAATTTTATGAAAATGTCAACAAAATGTCGACATCGATAGATATTTTAGAAATAAACACATAAAAAATAAAATAAATATTTTTATGCTTTTTAAGCAAGTAAAAATTATTCCTATTATATCTACATTACTGATATTTTATTACTTACTTTTAATGTTCCATATATTTTTTATACGATATAATAAAAATACCGATTCACTCCTCATATTGATATCAAATCTATGAAGATATCTGACATGTTGACAAAAATTTAATTCAATTTGTTCATACATAAAATTTGTCTTCATAAATTTTCATGAACCCCACATCAATATTAACGAGTCCCACTTTATTTATACAAGCGTGTTGACATGACATATAAGTGGAGATCGATACTATTGTAGTATAGTAAATTTTGGGGAAGTAGAGGGACTAAAAAGCTATTTAAGGAGAGAGAGTTGAAAGAGAGAGATAAGTGGTTGTTGTACCAATGGGGTATAGAGAATCTATAGAAAGATCTCAAGCATGAGAGAAAATACAAACCCTCTCAACACACACACATGACATCTACTATACTTCTTCTCTAACTATTCTTTAGCTTCCTTTTCTTTTTTTTCTCTCCTCACCCACTTGTTCATAAAATCCTCCAATATTACCACACCCACCACCCCTCCCATTTTTGCTTCCTTCTCTTCCTCTATAATGTCAAAGTTACCATTATTATTGTGAGATTTTGAAAAATATAAATCAAAATCATCTTTCTTGATCTTTCAAGAGGCTTCTTGAGGAGAAATGGAAACAGAAGTAAGGGAAGTACAACACCATTTCCATGTATTGGCTGTGGATGATAGTCTTATAGATAGAAAGCTTTTGGAAAAGCTCTTAACAATTTCTTCATGTGAAGGTAATTAATTAAAATTATATATATATATATATATATATCTATATTTATTCCTAATTTTTTAAAAAAAACTGATTTTTTCTTTCCAATAATACCCCTAGCAGTTACTTGTGTGGAGTCTGGTGATAAAGCTCTTAGATATTTGGGTCTTCTTGATGATCTTGATAAATTTTCTTCTTCTGCTGCTGCTAATTCTTTTTCTTCCTCACAACTCTCCCAACAACAGGTAATTAATTTTCATTAATTTTATTTTTCTTCTCTCTCTTTCTCTCTCATCTCTTTTCTTCAATGCATGCTTAAAGAAAGACAATCAAATTCAAACATGAACAAATTTGAATTATGTGTTAGAAGAACTGATGGATGATGAATTATCATAATGTCTTTGGAATGACTTTAGAAGAAAAAATGTTTGGAATTTTTAATAATTTAAGGTGTGTTTTTAGTCTAGATTTTAGATTATCCAAAGTGGATTATAAAAAAGAAGGGTAATTAAGTATTTAAACCATCTTAAAAAAAATGTAGTAATAAATAAAAACATGTTAAATATGTTATCCTTAAACAAATTGGTATAATAACATTTTTATTGAAAATATTGTTTTGGGATAGATAGGACATTTTGTTATATTTAAAAATATTTTTAATAGTTTTATCATTTAAAATAATTATTTTTTTTCAAAAGTATTTAAATTAAAAGGTATTTCAAATTAAACCAACTCTTATAGATTGATTATCTCCCACCAAGGAGGATGAGATTAAAAAATTAAAAAAAAACGAAAAAAAAAGAGTAATATTTCTTGAAAATTTGTGCATCACCATGTGAAGAAAATTTTGAGTAGAATTAAAATTAATATAACTTTTTCCAACTGTGCATTCAATCAGCCGGGAATTGATGAAGATTTTCTGTGGAATATATTTTAGACAGGGGGACCCCTATGTTTTTTTTTTTCCTCCTTTTTTTTTAAATACCCTGATTTATTTTAAATATTGTAAATCATTTAGATCTTGATTTTTCATTACAGGAAGTCAAAGTCAACCTAATCATGACAGATTATTGTATGCCTGGGATGAGTGGTTATGATCTACTCAAACGACTCAAGGTCAATTCCACTATCACCCTTTCATACATGCAACAATTAATCCCGTTTTTTTTCCACCTAAATTTTCGGTTATATATTATATAATTCTTTATTTTAGCTAACTAATTCAAAATGACAATTAAAAATGAGAACTCTATTTATAAATTTATTCGTTTAAATTCTATTTTAATCTTCCAACTTTGAATATTGTTTTAAAGATGTTTACTTTGGTTTATATTATTCTAACTAGATTGCTTGTGTTATGACTGAGCTACTAAATAAGTTAACTACACTAAAAAAATCTACGGTTTCAATCTTGAATAAGATGGTAAAGCGAGTATGGGATAGCTTGAAAGTCATTTTTAGTTCAAGATTTTGATTGTTCACTATTTTGGCGTATTGGTAGTGGATATTTAACTTCATTTTCATCTTACTCAATACATTTAAAACCCAAAAATATATGTTGCCTCATATTTCCATTTAATTTTTAACAAAATTTTAACTGCAAGACAAAGATGAATACTTTTTAATAGTTCAGTGACTAAAACGAATGTTTTCAAGAGATTGGGAATCAAAATAGAACAAAATTCAACATTCTGAGACAAAAATAGGATTTAAGTTTATAAATTAAAAATACTTAAGTATATCCTAACTATACTCACCCAATTTGACTAAATATAATTTGTCATGCGACAAATTTTTATTATTTTATTGTTTTTATATATGATTAGAGTATGGATTCATCTTAATATTATTTCTTTACAAATAAGAAAGCAAGATATCTAAATTAGAATGAAAGATAAGTATAATATATTAAAGAAAAAAAAAAAAAGTAGAATGGATTCCAAGTCAGTAAACAATGATAATAATGGACAAAAAAACTTTACCTGTATATAGGAAGTCCAGGCACCCAAATTTTGCAAAATTCGACTTTGTCAATATATGTATAAACTGCATTATTCTGTAGCTTTCTCAGGACCAACTTTGTTTCTATTTTATCAAAAAAAATAATTCAAATTGCTTGAATGAAATCAAATAGCCCAAATTTGAAAGGTATAAGAGATAGCAGGCATATTTGAAATTAAACTTATTCTTACTTTTTTTTTTTTCTTAATCGACATTTTTTTCAAAATGAACATAAGTCAACCGACATATAATATGTGTTAGTAACTAAGATATTTGTAGTTTGAATCTCTCTACCTCTAATTTACTTCGAAGAAAGAAAAGAAACCATATGTCGATTATATAGATATTGGTGGACATGACTCTATTGTAATCATGAATAGTTTCCACTTTCTCTTTTTGCTAAATCAAGGACGTTCGATAATTATTTTTCATTTTTTTAAATTTTTTAGAACTAAGTTTATAAATCCTATTTCTATTTATAAATTCCTTTGTTTTGCTATCCATTCTCTACCAATATTAAAAAAAAAAAAAGATAAATAAATTTTGAAAACTAAAAAAAAGTAGGCTTAGATTAATCATCGGTTTTTCCCTTTTAAAAAAGTATATTTGTTTCCTCAAATTTATTTTCCTTAAAAAACACATTTGAATTCTTAAGTCAAATTTCAAAACAAAATCAAGTTTTTTAAAAATACTTTGGTTAGTTTTCAAATTTTGGTTTGAAGAGAAGAAAATTAAAAACTAAATAGTTATTAAATGATAAGATTCATTTTTATTTATAAAATTTCACTATAAATTCAACCATAATAAAAAAGAGAAAATAGAAAGAAACGAACATAAAACCATAACCACATAGATTAAAGTAATATAATGAGATGAGTGTTATTAACAGTAATTGGTGCATTTGCAGGGATCTTATTGGAAGGATATTCCTGTTGTTGTGATGTCATCAGAGAATGAGCCTTCAAGAATCAATATGTAAAATATATGCTAACTCTCACATTAAATTTTCTCATTAAAATTCACTTTCTAATATTACACAAATTAAAAACAATCATAATGATACTAATTTTAATCTATAAACTTCTCAAACATATGAACAAAATTTGAACTTACAGGTGTTTGGAAGAAGGAGCAGAGGAATTCCTTCTAAAGCCTCTTCAACTATCAGATGTCAAGAAACTTGAGCCTCACCTTCAAAAATCCCTCACTCTTTGTTCTGCAGATCAAGTCAAAGAAGAAGAAACAACACTCGCAATCGAAATTGGAATCACCGACGACGAAAATAACTCGAAATTAGAAGGGAGTAAGAAGAATGAAAATAGCATTAATAATAGTTTGAGCAAGAGAAAGGCAGCGACTCCAGAACATTGTGAAGAAAGACGGCCAAAACTGAAAGAATTGCAAGCTGGAGTATGAAGAAATGGGGGCATTGGCATTTCGTCGAACACCTTTGCTGAAATAATTTGGAGTTACAGCGGCGTATTGATATATAGAGAGAGATTTTCAGGTGGAAAAAGGGGAATTTGGAGATGTAAAATGGATTGTTATTTTGTAATTTCTTTGGTGGTCTTTGATAATGAATACCTTTTGTGTTGTTAGATGGATGAAGATGGAGGAAAATCTCCCAAAATTGGGATGTTTTTGGAGGCCAATCGGTTAATAATTCTAATTTAAATATCAATTTTTTCTTTACAACGCGAGAGAGGGATCGAACCTGACGTTGACGTCGAGGTTGATAATATATGCTTTATATCAGTTGAGCTATCTATGCTCTTTTTGACGTAATGAAGAGTTCGTTTGGTAATGATCTCATTTTTTTTAATGTTTTCTATTTTTAGATTTATCTTTATTTTCTTTTAAATTTTTTGTTATGTTTTTATCTATTTTAAAGTAACGGATGAATTCTTAATCACATTTTAAAAACAAAAATTACATTTTTGAAACTACTTAAACATGTTAAATGAGTGAATGATAAAATATTCAAAGTTAGTGGTGGAAGTAGTTATTGTAAGGTTAGTTTTCAAAATTCAAAAATTAGAAATTGTTTATCAAACAGGGGTGTTGGGATGTTGTTTACCCTAGTTGGTGTCCTCTATTCTTAATGAGGATTTATCCTGTGGTTAGTTTTTGGCTTAACGAAGTATATAATTTCTTTATTTGGACCCCAATCAAGTGCTTTGAATCGTTTTTCGAACTCCATGCAATAGATATTTCAAAATAATCAAAATTATTTGAAAAGTTTATCTAAATTTGTTATCATTAAAATATTAATTAATTTAAAATTAAGAGTAAAAAAAAAGTCAAAACTTACATATCGTCACAAATAGAGATGTCCACGGGATAGGGCAAGACCGAGATGGCTTCACCATCTATGTTTCTATTTCATTCCTTATCCCTGCAAATTTTTATAGGGGAATTAGAGTGGGGATTCCCTCGAAGAATACGTAGGAATCGAGTTCCTACATGAGCATTTTTTCCGATTTAGCTTTTTTAAATCACTAAAGTTTTAATTAAATAGTTAAATTTCTCACTTATGGAAAATTTAAATTTAAGAGAAAATACTCAAATTTTTAGTAGAAGGAAATATTTATTTATCAATAGATTTAAACGTTCAATTTAAACATATTCATTATCTTATCAATTAATAAAACTTCAAACTTAAATATAATATTTATATAATAAAAATAATAACATAATAATAAATTATTATAATAAATTTAAAAAGAGGTAAACAGGACGAAGACGGAGACGGAAATACATTCTTCATTTTTATTTAGAACTTATGAAATTTTTTAACGAGGAATCTCTACCCCTAAGAGAGCGAGTCCGCGTAGAGAGAACAAACATCCTAATATGGGCACTCTCACATCAGAGGACTAATTCAAACAAGCTAATAGACATGGAAAAATAATTTGTTAAGAATGTATAACAATTCAAAGTTTAAAACTAATAAATAAATAGGGTTAATAAATGGAACGAAGATATGGTTAAATTATAAATTTGACTCTTTATGATTGGAATGTCAATTGAGCTGTGTTTAATTTGACAATAAATTTAATACTTAATTTTACATTTTTAGATGTAATTTTCATATCATCAAAATTAATTTTAATTAATTAAAAGCATGTTTGACAATTTATTTAATATTTGATTTTACATTTTAAATGCAATTTTCATATCATTAAAATTAATTAAAAATATATTTAAAAATTATTTTATAAATATTAAAATTAATTTTAACAATTTCAAAACAACCTCAAAATGCTCTTAATTAAGGCTCTTGTATCACTACTGGATGAAATCGAAACATTGAAATTCAAGTAACAATTTGTATTAATTAAACAGATAGTTGAAATCCCAAACATTTTACAAAATTTAAATAATATAATATTTAATTACGTCACACTTTTAATTGATAGACAGATTTAGCTATGATAATATCCTTTTATAATAAAAGCAATAATTAGTCAATCAGAGTCGGTTTTTTACCGAACTGAGATTATAATATGTTATATATATAAGATTAAGATTATAATATATTATTATTATTTACACACACGCACAAAAAGTAATGCTCGAATGGTTTGTATTTGAATTTCTAGTACAAATATAAAGGAAGAAATTGAATCTCCAAATCTCAAGAGACAAGTACATGTCAATTATCGTTGTGGTACTCAATATTATGATTCATTTACCTCCCAAAAGATGTTCCCTAATTCTCATAAGAAAGTATTTCAAAATAACATCTAAACTTAAATCAAATATCCTAATAAATGGGAAATTGTAAAAAATAGGATACATGTTAGAGGGTTAAAGATTTTTGGGATCAATTTGTAAAAAGAAGATATTGGGACAATGAGATATAAATGTCAATTTTGCCCTTAATTAAATAAAACCCTAAAATGAAGGAAAAGAAGAGCAACTCTACCCCTCCCTTCCTCAACCATCCTTCGGCATAGCCCTCCACGCAACAATTCTTCCCTAATGGCAGCATCTTCGACTGCGACCCATCTGGTGAAATCCCATGTTGGAAATGAAGGAAATTAGATATGAGAATTTCCATGAGCAGGGGAATGATCATTCCAAATTTCATTCGAAATTGAATATAAATAATTACAGTCACAAAACAAAAACTAACAGGTCATACACAATACGAAATTACAACATGCTTTATGATGAGATCAAAGGATAAAGTGTACATACCTTTGAAGACTCATTCTTCAAACTCCCTTGATCACGAACGCTCGAACACAATGACCAGTACAACAGCACGATCCACAGCAAACACCACACGAACCCAACGAACGGCCTCCAAAACCTTGAACTCAATTGAGTTGAGTAAGGACACCACCACAATGGTTACCTTGGTATTCTCGGTGTGAGAATCCAGGAGTTGTGGGCTCTGTATGATCTCGGTTAGAGGAAGAGACTAGAGGAATAACAATCGTGTAGACGATTGAACAAGTAGGAGATGACATAGTCTATCGTATAGATGATGTGCTCAATCGTGTAGAAGATGGTAGCCTATCATATAGACAATGCCCTGCGATCGTTTAGCTAGACAAACTGAGTGAACTAACATATAGTGACACTTCACAATCGTTTAGTCTCTCTACTAGCTATCGTTTAGTGAAACGATTTCACTTGATAGCCTTGCCTTGAGTTTCTTTCCGAATCAAGTCTTCTAAATTTAGGAAAAGTTTTTCCTTTGACCTCACGGTTATCATAAAACTACCAATAACCTCCCACTCAATTGGTTATTAGAGAAAAAGAGATAATTATCCAATAATTAATATTATTATAAATAAATATGATAACCAACTTATCATATTATATTTATAACTTATAGTTTTCAAACAATTCTTGACCAACTGTCGCATGCTTGTAGAAAATCTATCTAATTCACCTTTCCAAGTAGGTTCCCAGGTAGAGGTGTTCCGTTTCAATCAGCTTAAGTACCACAGCCTAGATAGAACTCACCTTAGACAAAAGGTCCCTTATAGATAGATTTAATACAATTTTAATCTTTTATGCCAATCAATTTAATCCTATTAAACCGATTTAAAAAGATTAAAATTTAGGTTGCTAATCCTATTAGAATCTTGAACTTAGGTCTATCTCAATCCAATTTTAAAGCCCTTTTAAAACATGAGTTCGCCTAAGTTCGTATGCAACTCTTTCTTATTGATTTTAGTTCTAATTTTCATTATAACGCTTATAACAGAAACAACCAAAACCATTTGCAACGCAAAGCAAACACATACAAAGCATTCATAACTTTTATAAACAGGCCTAAGTGTCATAATCCATGCATTATTCATTCATTGCTACTTTTATATATCTCTTATACAAATAAGCAACGAACCAAACAAACATGCTTCCATTCACTCTTATACTATAACACTTATAATATAAAGATGATGCATGAATATGCTTACTGCATGCATAAATATAACTCTTATATTTCTGATGCATGCACATGCTCTCTTGTAATTTTATCATGCCATATTATAACACTTGTAATACATGATGCATGAATAATTGCACAACCTAAGGTGGGTTTTAAATCTATATGTCATATACTATGCTATATAATCCACATACATCTCATGTATATTAAATAAAAGTTGATGAACTGGGATAATTTGCCTCAAAATCCTAAAAAACTAAAACTAACTATTACAAATAGCAAAGAGTCACCGGTTCAAATTGGCGAACCGAGTCTTGAACCGTCTGGACGAAGAAACGCGTCTCCTTGATCGTGTACCAAAAACCTAATGATCGCCTACACAAAAAAGTAAACACTTTACTCAATCGTTTACCAACACTTCCTGAGCTAAACGATCGTTTAGCAATGATTGTGTACCTTTACTATGCGATGAAGCATGAAAGCACGTGATCGTGAAGCAAGCATGTCCAACGCAAGCCTTAAACGATCATTTAAACGACAACGATGCGGTGAAGCACAATCGTCTAAACGATCGCTAAGTGAGCGTCAATTTATCGTATACCGCTTGATCGTGTAGTCAGTGACTATGCGATAAGGCATGCTAATTACACGATCGTTTAATGCACGCGCCTTTTATTAAATGATGAGCATCAAATGCTCTAAGTGATCGTCTACCTCCAACGTCTATGCGATCGAGTAACCAACACTATGCGATAGAGTAAACACTTTACCCATCGTTTAGCATTAGCTAAATGATTGTTTAGTAAATACTATACGATCACATAGAAAAATCTACACGATCATTTAGCCAAATTTCAACAATCGTTTACCTTATGCTACACGATACGACCAAGTCTTGGTCTTCTTCCTCACTGAGAACCGCATCTCCATGCTTCGAAACTCCAATACGAACGGCTCAACAAACTCAAACACTTTGAATTACAGACTCGAT
The DNA here is from genome assembly GCF_027475165.1 of Benincasa hispida. Taxonomy (NCBI): domain Eukaryota; kingdom Viridiplantae; phylum Streptophyta; class Magnoliopsida; order Cucurbitales; family Cucurbitaceae; genus Benincasa; species Benincasa hispida. Next base: position 48,484,157 of record NC_143481.1, on the reverse strand, counting down.
TGCTTGTTAATTAAGCTAAAAAACACAGGGGCCCTTACAAATTAACACTTTGTAATTAAAAAGAAAGCTTTAATAAAAGGCAATTAACCCATAAACATTCATCAACATCATCCACAAATGCATTAAAAACCCACCACGATTGTAAAAGAAGTCCAAAACAGAAGTGAAATTTGGAATATCAAAACAACTTGGCTCTAATACCAATTGAAGAAAATCAGACATAAAGATTTCCATGAGTAGCGGAATGATCGTTCCAAATTCCATTCGAAATTGAACATAAATAATTACAGTCACAAAATGGAAATTAAAAGGTCATGCACAATACGAAATTACAACATGCTTTAAGATGAGATCAAGGGATAAAGTGTACATGACTTATTCTTCAAACTTCCTTGATCACGAACACTCGACCAGTCTCCAAGACAGCAATACACGAACGCTCGAACATAACGACCAGTACAACAACACAATCCACAGCAAACACCACATGAACAACACGAACCCAACGAACGACCTCCAAAACCTCGAACTCAATCAAGTTGAGTAAGGACACCACCACAATGGTTAACTTGGTATTCTCGGTGTGAGAATCCAGGAGTTGTGGACTCTGTATGATCTCGGTTAGAGAAAGATACTAGAGAAATAATAATCGTGTAGACGATCGAGCAAGTAGGAGATGGCACAGTTTATCGTATAAATGATGTGCTCAATCGTGTAGAAGATGGCAGCCTATCATATAGACAATGCCCTGCGATTGTTTAGCTACGACTAGCTGAGTGAACTAACATATAGTGACGCTCCACGATAGTTTAGTCTCTCTACTAGCTATCGTTTAGTGAAACGATTTCACTTGATAGCCTTGCCTTGAGTTTCTTTCTGAATCAAGTCTTCTAAATTTAGGAAAAGCTTTTCCTTTTATCTCATGGTTACCATAAAACTACCAATAATCTCCCACTCAATTAGTTATTAGAGAAAAAAGATAATTATAAAATAATTAATATTATTATAAATAAATATGATAATCAACTTACCATATTATATTTATAACCTATAGTTTTAATATTTCATCTCATGAAACATATAAACCATAGTTCTTTTTCTATTTTATGGTACTTAATGTAAATCATATTTACATTAATCCTCCACTTGATGTATCTCATACATCACACCAATCATATCATATATAATTGAATTTTCTCTTGTTAATTTGAACATTTCAAATCATCCCCAAGAACTGATTCTCAACTTGAATCTATTGAGCTATCAAGAGGACCTTATGGACCTGTAGCTTGAAGCTCCAACGGTACGTGAATAACTAACTTAACTCTTTATTCATGGGATCCACCATCCGTTAACTACCAGGCACTCCACTAAAGACCGATAGCTGTACTCTCTTCACTACAAATATATTTTTGTGTCCATATCAACCAATCAACAATGTGATAACCCTTCACAGATCGCTCGTAAATATAGTTAGGCTAATTTATCGTTTTGCTCCTGTAGTTACATCTAACTCCTTAAGTACCACTGATCTCTCTAATGAACATAAGTCATAGTCTTACTATGACTGAGCCTCTCTTCTAAAGAGAGGCTTTGGAAACTATGTTCAAGACCCGGAACCAGTCTTTAAGGGAGCAATCTATCTGCTTACCTCTTCTTCGAGGAAGGAGTGAATTTCATCTTTTGTAACTGAGTTCTCAGCTCAGTTCTCAGCTCATAAATCAGACAAATCCCCAAAAAGGTAGGTTTGTTGAGTTGGCAATCTGGCGACTCTCACCCATACTAATCAAAGGACCGCCCTTAAAGGCAGGAGTTCCCAAAACACTTAGGATTAAAGTTATGTCACCTATGATCATTTAGGTGAGATGTAAGTCTCAAGTATCAACGACGTTATATAAAGAGACGAATCATCTCGTGGTCTGGTCTTATACAAACTCTTTGTATAGGACACCCCCGCTCGCATGTTTCCACATGAATGGTTAGGACCAACCATCTGTAGTAGTTCACAACACTTGTAAACCTCTACAAAACGGGTCATATCCATAGTGTCACCAGGATCAGGTATCCCTCCTTAATCCTTATACTATAGACCTTTTTATGTTATCACTTAAGGCATGATCCACTTATATATCTCATATACATGCTTAAGTTTACATACAATAACCATGGAGCTTTGTTTATTGGATATGAGTAAATGCAAATAAAATAACTCTTATATTATTCATAACAATGTGTATAATGTTTACAAACTACGAGACTTCGAGAGAATTAGGACACCAATCCCAACAGAAAATTTATGCTAGATGTAAATAAATGCATAACTAAATTATATCTAAAATTCTTACTTCACAGGTTAGAGTAAAGAAGGTTAACGATCATAAAATAGAAAATAAATAAGAGAATGAAAGAAGTGAATGACACCGAAAAAATATTAGTTCGTCCCAAACTCGGGACTACGTCCAATCTCCTGCAATTGTAGGTTCTACTACAATCAAGATTGAAAAGGGCCTTAAAATCGTGCTATAAATCTTTTGCAAATAGCCCAACATGAACTATTTGATTCCAGTACCATAACACGATAACCTGGAATAAACAACAAGAGAAGCCTAAAATCCAAGAAGAAAATACTCACTACCATACGGACTACACTCAGATGGAAGTATCACTTCAAAATTAAAGCTGTCGTAAGACCTCTCAATTTTCCATCTATATCATTTTAATTTGCAACACCCAAAATTAATTAAATACATCTAAAGGAACTCTAATTACAGAGGACCTATGAGTGGAAGCGGATTGTCCAAATTTCATTGTGAAAGAACATATATTCATAATCATACTAAACAGATTATACATTAAATCATAAATTACAGCATGCATTGAATTAAATACAAAGGATAAAAAAACAATACCTTTGAAGAACCTTTCTTCAAGTGTATCCCTCGATCAAACTTGAAGGCAACGAGCAACTCAAACTCCCTTGAATAGTAACGAGTATCAACTCAATCCTTGAACAAATCCGGACACAACCACTAGATTACCTTGATATTCTCGGTGTGAGAATCTAGGAGTGGTGGGCTCTAGCTTATTTTGGACAGAGGGAAGGTTTAGAGTGGAGGAGGAGACGATCGAGTAAATGAATGAACGTATCGTGCAGAAGATAGAAGTCTATCGCATAGACTGGATACTCGATCGTGTAGATAAGAGCACTATCGAATAGTAAACTCAATGCAATCGTGTAGTCACTTGATAGTAAATCTGATAACTTGTGGGAACATTAGAAAACTGTTTTCATTTTATCCCTCAATTTCCATAAAACTATACAACTACCCATTAAGGGTGGTTGAGAAAAATAAATTTAATTATCAAAAAATTAATAAATTATAAATAAATATGTTAACTAACTTAATGTTTATAACCTATAGTTTTATATTGCATCATATACAATACATAAACCATAGTTCTTTTTCTTTATTTTATGACATTTAGTATAAATCATATTTATATTAAATTTAATAAGTATGAATCTAATTCATAGAAATAATATTTGAATTATATTCAAACACTAGTTCCTCCAATCAAATAATAATGTATCAAATACATTATATCAATTATATCATATATAATTGAATTAATTTTATTATATCATATATAATCAAATTTCCTCTTATTAATTTGAACATTTCAAATTAACCCAAAAACTTATTCTCAACTTGAATCCACTAAGCTACCAAGGGAACCTTATAGACCTATAGTTTAAAGCTCCAACTGTACGTGAATAACTAACTAAACTCTTTACTTATCCACTCCGTTAACTGTCAGGCACCGACAACTGCACTCTTCGCACTACAGATATATTTATGTGAATCAATAGTACGATGATTCTTCATGAATCGCTCGTAAGTATAGCTGGGCCAATTTATCGTTTTTCCCTTATAGTAACATCTATCTCCTTAAGTACCATTGATTCCTCTAATGAACAATAGATCATAGTCCCACTATGACTATACCCCTCCTGGGCCAAGAGAGGGTGTGGCGCCACATTGTTCAAGCCCCAGAATCAGCCTTTAAGAGTGCAATTTATCTACTTACCCCTGCTTCTGGGAAGGAGTAAATTCTATCTTGTGTAGTTGAGTTTCTAGCTCCTCAATCAGACGGATCCCAAAATGGTAGGCTTGTTGAGTCGGCGATCTGGCCACTCTCACCCATGTAAATCAAAGGACTGTTCTTATTGGCAGGAGTTCATAACTCACTCAGGATTAAGGTCATGTTACCTATGGTCATCCTAGTGAAATGAAAATCACAATTATGAATGGCGTTATATAACGAGACTAAACATTTCGTGGTCTGTTCTTATACAAACTCCTTTGTATAGAATATCCCCCTCGCATGTCTAATACATGAATGATTAGAATCAAATCATTTGTAGCACTTTACAATATTTGTAATACCTATAAAGCATGCCATACTCGTAGAGTCACCAGGATAAGGTATCCAACCTTATCCATATACTATAGTGAAGGAAGTCGTGCATGAGGATTTCCATGAGCAGCGAAAGGATTGTTCCAAATTTTATTCGTATATGAACATTAACAATTACAATCAAGAAACAAAAACATGCATATAAGGAAATTACAACATGCTTTTATATAGATCAAGGGATAGAATTATCATACCTTTAAAGACTTATCTTCAATACCCTTGATCACGAACGCTCATTCACAGCAAGACGGGAATCCCGAACGCTCGATCACTACGACTGCTACACTGCACGATCACAGCAACCACAAACACATCAATCTCCAAGATCACGAACAATCAGTAACCACCACACAAACACCGCAAACTCAATGAACGACCTCCACAAAACCTCGACAATGTCGAGTTGAGTATGACACCACCACAATGGCTACCTTGGTATTCTCAGTGTGAGAATCCAGAAGTGTGTGCTCTGTGTGGACTTGGTTAGAGGATGAGATCGAAAGAACAATCGTGTAAACGATTGAGCAAGTGGGAGATGACAAAGTTTATCGTATAGACAATGCCAATTGTTTAGAAGAAGCTGCATGATCAATTAGCAAAAGCTCCATGATCGTTTAGCTAATCGGCCAGCTGAGTGACTAACGTATATAAACACTCCACGGTCGTTTAGTCTCTCTTTAGCTATCGTTTAGTGAATCTCATTCACTTGACAGCCACCGTGAGAACTTTTTTAGAATAAAAACACTAAAAACAAACTACTAAATTTAGGGAAAAAAAATTTCTTTTATTTCACGGTTACCATGAAACTACTAATAACCTCCTACTAAATTGGTTATTAGAGAAAAAGAGATAATTATCTAATAATTCATATTATTATAAATATATATGGTAACTAACTTACCATATTATATTTATAACCTATAGTTTTAATATTTCATCTCATGAAACATATAAACTATAGCTCTTTTTCTATTCCATGGCACTTAATGTAAATCTCAATTACATTAATGCTCTACTTGATATATCTCATACATTACACTGATCATATCATATATAATCGAATTTTCGTTTTGTCAATTTGAAAATTTTAAATCAACACCAAGAATTGATTTTCAACTTGGATCCATTAAGTTACCAAGGGGACCTTATGGACCTATAGCTCGAAGCTCTAATGGTATATGAATAACTGACTAAACTCTTTATTCACGGAATCCACCATCCATTAACTGCTAGGCACTCCACTAAAGACCAACAGCTGAACTCTCCTTCCTATATATATATTATGTGTCCATATCAACCAATCAACAGTGCGATAACCCTTCACAGATTGCTTGTAAGTACAGTTGGGCCAATGACCGTTATGCCCCTGTAGTTACATCTAACTCCTTCAGTACCACTGATCTCTCTAATGAACATAAGTCATAGTCCTACTATGACTGAGTTCTCTTTTCCAAAGAGAAGCTATGGCCTCTATGTTCAAGCCTCGAAATTAGTCCTTAAGGGAGAAATCAATTTACTTACCCCTGCTTCGGGGAAGAAGTGAATTCCATCTTGTATAACTGAGCTCCCAGCTCCTAAATTAGACGAATCCCTAAAAAGGTAGGCATGTTGAGTTGGCAATCTGGCCACTCTCACCCATACTAATCAAAGGACCGCCCTCAAAGGTAGGAGTTCATAAAACACTTAAGATTGAGTTCATGTCACCTATGGTCGTTTAGGTGAGATGTAAGTCTCCAGTATCAATGACATTATATACAGAGAAAAATCATCTCATGGTCTGGTCTTATACAAACTCTTTGTATAGGACACCCCCGCTCGCACGTCTCCACACGAATGGTCAGGGTCTACCATCTATAGTAGTTTACAAGATTTGCAAACCTCTACAAAGCGGGCCGTATCCGTAGTGTCACTAGGATCAGGTATCCCACCTTAATCCTTATACTACAGACCTATTTAGGTTATCACTTAAGACATGATCCACTTGTATATCACATATACATGCTTAAGTTCACATAAGATAACCAAGGAGCTTTGTTTATTGGATATGAGTAAATACTAGAATTAAATAACACTTATTTTACTCATAAACAATGTGTATCTTTACAAAACAACGAGACTCAGGGAGAATTAGGACACCAACTCAATAAGAACCCGCCTTAGACAAAATGTCCCTTATAGATACATTTGTTACATATTTAATCTTTTATTAAGAACCAATTTAATCCTATTAAACCGACTAAAAGATTAAACTAAGATTTCTAATCTTATTAGAAATATATTCTTAGGTCTATTTGAAGGAACTCTTATTCAAGAGTACCTACGAGCAGAAGTGGATCTTTCCAATTCATTGTGACAGAATTATCGCATATACATTCAAAACATACTAATATGCATTCATAATGCTAAAGAGATCAAGAAATCATACCAGATGAGGATTTCTCCTTCATAGCGAGTCTGAAAACTAACAGTCTACCTCGAACAATCACCACTCGAATAGAAGGAAACGGAGAAGACAAAACCATTCAGAGCCCTCAGTATTCTTCGAGTGAGAATCCAAAGTGTGGTGTTGTTCAGATTTGGTAGAGGGAAGGAGGAAGAGAGACCGTACACAATGATCAAGCAAGTGGGAGAAGAGGTCATCTATCACATAGACAGGATGCTTGATCGTTTAGGCGAAGTATACGATCGTGTAGGAAAAGTAAGTGATCGTCTAAACGATCGTGTAGGAAAAGGTCCGCGATCCTATAAATGATTGTGTAGGAAAAGGGTGAGCGATCGTCCGAACGATCGCGTAGGAAAAGCTAAGCGATCGTTTAGTAAATACCGGGAGTTAAACGATCATTTAGGAAAAAGGTAAATGATCGTTTAGATAATAAAGTGCGACGGTATTGTCACACCTGTGCCGGACCCGCACCACCGAGCCTGAGGAGAGGAATGATATTAACTAAAGCTACCACTTATTGACATTATCTTACTGGTTTCTTTTTATAACCCTATTTACATACAGCAGCGGAAATGTCTTACATGCTTTATTTAAAACTAGTTTACACATTCAAGTTACATTTACAAGGGAGACACTACCCCGACTACCCATCTCATTTAATACTACTTCTAAACTTGTGGCAGACCTTGACCAACACCGCAACCTAGACTATTCAGCTACCTGCAAGAAAAACACAGAAACAAACCATGAGCTTTTCAAAGCTCAGTGAATGGTATTACAAACACAAGTCTTTTACAGATCACAAGTATTATCACGAGGTTCCCATGCAAACTCTTTGTATAGGACACCTCCGCTTGCATGTTTCCACATGAATGGTCAGGATCTACCATATGTAGTAGTTCACAACACTTGCAAACCTTTACAAAGCGAGTCATATCTATAGTGTCACCAGGATCAGGAATTCCTCTTTAATCCTTATACTACAGATCTATTTAGGTTATCACTTAAGGCATGATCCACTTGTATATCTCATATACATACGATAACCATAGAGCGTTGTTTATTGGATATGAGTAAATGCCAGATAAAATAACTCTTATTTTATTCATAACAACGTGTATATATTAAAAACAACGAGACTCCGGGAGAATTAGGACACCAATCCCAACAATCTCTCACTTGTTCTAATGACTCGGGAGACTAATGTACAATACATGATAAAGACATGTACAATATACAATAAACTAGGGCATACCCCAACATCATCTCCTACTTGCCTTAGATAAGATGTCGCATGTCCCGCAGACCCAGACTCTCTAGGTATCGAACACTTTAGTCGTGAGAGTCTTTGTAAAGGGATCAACAACATTGTGCTCCGATGCAATCTTCGTGACTATCACATCACTGCGATGCACAATTTCCCTGATCAAGTGGTATTTTCGCTCTATATGCTTGCCTTGACGATGACTCCGAGTTTCTTCGAATTTGCTACAGCCCCACTGTTATCACAATAAAGAGTGATCGGCAAATCCATATTTGGAACAACTTCTAAATCTGTAAAGAATTTTCTTAGCTAAACAGCCTCATTAGCTGCTTCACAAGTGGCTACATATTCGGCTTCCATAGTGGAGTCTGCGATGCATTCTTGCTTTATGCTTTGCCACACTACAGCCCCTCCATTCAGAGTGAACACTAACCCCGATGTCGATTTGTGAGAATCTCTATCAGTTTGAAAGTCAGAGTCTGTGTATCCTGTAAGGATCAGATCCTTATCTCCATACACGAGCATATAGTCCCTCGTTCTTCGAAGATACTTGAGGATCGTCTTGACCGCCATCTAGTGATCAAATTCTGGATTGGATTGATAATGACTGACAATCATTACTGCATAGCAAATGTTGGGTCTGGTATACAACATTGCATACATTAAGCTTTCAACAGCTGAGGCATAAGAAATACATCTCATCTCTTCAATCTCTTGAGGTGTCTTAGGACATTGATCCTTAAACAAAACGATTCCATTCCTGAAGGGTACCAAACCCCTCTTGGAATCTTGCATCCTTTACCTGATCAACATTTGATCATTGTATGATGTCCAAGATAGGGCTAACCTTTTGTTCTTACAATCCTGAATGATCTGGATCCCTAGAACATACTGTGCCTCACTCAAATCTTTCATTTGGAACTGGGTAGCTAGCCACATTTTAATGTTAGTCAACCCTACATCATTCCCAATAAGTAGGATATCATCCACATACAGTACCAGGAAAGCTACTAAGTTGTTGATGACCTTCTTGTAAACACAAGGCTCATCAACGTTCTGATCAAAGCCAAACAACTTGATCGTAGTGTCAAATCTAATGTTCCATGATTTAGACGCTTGTTTCAGCCCATAAATGGACCTATTAAGCTTGTAAACTCTTTGCTCTTGATTTGGAACTACGAACCCCTCTGGTTGAGCCATGTAGATGGTCTCCTCAAGATTAACATTAAGAAACGCAGTCTTGACGTCCATTTGCCATATCTCATAATCATAAAATGTGGCTATGGACAAGAGTATCCTGATAGACTTCAGCATGACAACAGGTGAGAAAGTTTCCTCATAGTCAACTCTCTCAACCTGGGTATAACCCTTTGCTACGAGTCTATCCTTAAAGGTTTGCACCTTTCCATCTACACCTCTCTTTCGCTTATAGATCCACTTACACCCTATAGGTCTTACCCCATCAGGCGGATCCACAAGCTCTCATATGTTATTAAAATACATAGACTCCATCTCATGGTTCATGGCTTTAATCCATTCATCCTTGTCAACATCCTCCATTGCTTTCTTAAAAGACAATGGATACTTGACCCCATCATTAGAAATGATGTTTTGGGCTTCATTCAAACCCATGTAATGATCCGGTGGGTTCATAACCCTCCCACTATGTCGAGAAATTCTCAACTCTTGAGCTGGTTGACTAGATGTACCAACCCCAACAACTCCTGTTGATCTGTCAGTCTGTTCAACAACTCTTGTTAAACCCTCAATAGTCTTAGTCTCACTAGAAAACTCACGTAAAACGAGCTTACTTCGTGGCTTATGATCCCTTATGTGGTCTTCTTTCAAGAAGATAACATTTATAGAAACAAACACTTTGTTATCACTCGGATCATAGAAGTATCCGCCCCTTGTTTCCTTGGGGTAGCCTACAAAAGGGCAAGGTTTCGAATGCAGCTCCAACTTCTTTGGGTTAGTCAAAAACACATGGGCCGAAAATCCCCAAATCCTTAAGTGGCATAAACTACCTTTAGGTGTTTCAGAAATGCTTTTTGAGGGGACGTTGTTTAGAATGTAGCATGCAGTCTCAACTATAAAACCCTAAAACGAGTCTGAAAGATGAGCATAACTCATCATAGACCGAACCATGCCCAACAAGGTTCTATTTCTCCTTTCTGATACATCATTCTCTTGAGGTGTACCTAGGGCCGAGAGTTGGAATGTAATCCCATGTTCTATCATATAGTTCTAGAATTGGAAGTCTATATACTCTCTACCACAATCAGATCGTAGTGTTTTTATCTTCTTACCTAATAAGTTTTCAACTTCAGCCTTATACTCCTTGAACTTGTCAAGGGCTTCAGAATTACGTTGCATTAGGTATAGATACCTATACTTTGAATAATAATCTATGAAAGAGATGAAATATTCATGTCCACCTCGAGCCCTAATAGTCATCGGACCTTAGAGGTCTGAATATACAAGCTCCAAGGCTTCCTTGGCTCTGTAACCTTTTCCAGTAAAAGGTCGTTTGGTAATCTTGACTTCGAGGCATGATTCACACACTGACAAGGATTTTTCTTCTAAACTCTTTAAAAGTCCACTTTTCACTAATTGCTCAATCCTATTGAGGTTGATGTGACCTAACCTTACCAATTTTCTTGTACTAGGCTTTTATGCCCTAGTTTATTGTTTTGTACTAGTTTTATGTTCACCCCACTTTACTTTAGGACAAGTGGGAGATTATTAGAGTTGATGCCCTAAAGTCTTGTGTCCTGTAGTTTGTAAACAGTTTGTACAAACGCTTATGTTGTATAATATATGATATTTACTTCACATCTTGTTTTTTGCTCAGTTGCATGTTTTATTTGCTTTACCACTTACTTATCGTCTAGAAGAAGCTACACGATCGTGTAGGTTTTATTAAGCAATCGTTTAGTAAATGGTAGACGATCGTTTAAAAAACGCAGCACACTATGCGATTGTTTAAGAAAGCTAAGCGATCGTTTAGAGACTAGCGTGCGATTGTTTTGGCGATGAGCGACTATCGTATAGGCTCTCAAACTATGCGATTGTTCGTTTTCACACTGATGCCAATTTTTTCAAACCATTGCAAAATGAAACAAAATTTCATTTTATTCATCGGTTACCATAACTGAATGCGACTGCACCCACTAACGCACGACCGAGAGAAGTCTTAGGCCAATTATCATATAATTAACCAATTTAATAATTAATGAATATAATCATACTATATTCTTACCCTATAGTTTGATATCATATATCTACTATAGTAATTTCTCCTCTACTTCATATAAATCATATTTGTATCTAATTTTCTCCATAATAATGTATCTCATACATTTATTCAATTATATCATATATAATTAACCAGTTCAATTATATCATATATAATTGAACTCCCTCTTGTCAATTTGAACATTTCAAACTGACCCAAACACTGATTCTCAACTTTATCCAAGCTACCCAAGGGACCTAATGGACCTGTGGCTCGAAGCCTCAATGGTATGTGAATAGCTGATTAAACTCTTTAGCCACGAGATCCACCATCTGTTACCTGTTAGGCATTCTACTAAAGACCAACAGTTGAACTCTTCTTACCACAGATATACTTCTGTGTCCATCGGATATAACCAATCATGAGTACGATGACACTTTACAGATGCTCATAAGTACAGTTGAGCCAATTTACCATTTTGCCCTTGTAGTTACATCTCACTTCTTAAGTACCACTGATTCCTCTAATGAACAATACAACATAGTCCAACTATGTGTGAACACCTCTTGAGCCAAGAGAAGGTGTGTGGCGCCACATCATTCAAGCCCTAGAATCAGTCCTTAAGAGAGCTATCTATTTACTTACCCCTACTTCGGGGAAGGAGTGAATTTCATCTTGTATAGCTGAGTTCCCAGCTCCTAAATCAGACAAATTCCCAAAATGGTAGGTTTGAATCGGCGACCTGGCCACTCGCACCCATACAAATCAAAGGATCGCCCTTAGTGGCAGGAGTTCCCAACTCACTCAGGATTGAGATCATGTTACCTATGGTCATCCTAGTGAAGTGAAGTCTCTGCCATGAACGGTGTTATATAATGAGACGTTAACACTTTGTGGTCAGGTCTTATACAAACTCTTTGTAGAGGACGCCCCTACTCGCATGTCCCTTACACGAATGATTAGGATCAGACCATCTGTGACAAGCCACAACACTTGTGACCATTCCACAAAGCGGGCTGCATCCTTAACGTTACCAGGATAAGGTTTTCCTTCTATATCCATATACTACAGACCATTTTGGTTATCCCTCAAGATATGATCCACTTGTATGCCACCACATATATGCTTAAGTTACATACATATAACCAGAGATTTTATGTTTATTGGTTTGTGGTAAAGTAAATAAAACATGCAACTGAGCAAAAAACAAGATGTGAAGTAAATATCATATATTATACAACAAAAGCATTCATACAAACTGTTTACAAACTACAAGACACGAGATTTTAGGGCATCAACCTTAACACCTTAGATGCCAAAGATGGGCATTTTCCTTAGGAGAAACCTTTGGTCTTTTAACTATTGTTGTCGTACTAAACATTTTAGTATTAAACAAGGCTTTTATGACTAACAACCTTAGTACATATAAGTTACTTTCCATTGAACCAAAACCAATCCCCATTCCATTCTTGAAAATAAAAACTTTATTCTCAGAAAAGAAGATGGTATAACCCTGTTCAATGAGACAAGAAACCGAGATTAAGTTCCTCTTGATATGAGAAACTATGAAAACATTATCTAGTAACAAGTACTGACTCGAAGAGTCATCTCTCCCTGTGGCAACGTTTTCCAGGAACTGAATCCTTGGTAAGAGAAACTTAGCACTCGAATCATCTAGGCAGAATTATCATTCTCTACCAAACAAGTCTCTCAAACCAATAAATCATATTTACTGTCTTTAGACATCCTCCTCTTTTGGAGAGTAGTGGGATTTATATCAGAACCTAAATAATCTCCAAGTTCCATGTCAGAGAACACTTCTCTTCTATGAACTTCAACAAAGACAGCAACAATTGCTTCCTCTTCCTGGAGTTTAACTTGGGAACTGACATTACTGGTTTTGTCATCCATCCCTTTGTGCTTAAAAAGTAAGAACTGACGTTCAAACAATTCTTGCAACGAGTCTATGATCTCGCATGCAATGACCATGTTCTCAACCCTTTTGGCCAAAACATCAGGTATGCTAGCTAATATGTGAAGTCGAGCCAATGAATTAGCCTTCATCTACATCTCATATGCATTGTGAACACTTCGCGGTGCATCAAGGATCGAGACTTGAGGACATTCCTCAACCATGACAAAATCGAGGTCGTTTACTACGAAATACGTTTTACAAGACTCTTTCCACTATATGTAATTGGTCAAATTAGAGGCATTACACGGAAATACATACACGTTGCTGAAAATAAAAACACATTTACCTACGTTAGGTTTTAAGCAAATACCTATTGAAAAAACATACAACATCCAATAAGGTTTAGCAAAACTAACATGAACCCCATGGGACATGACGTTTCAAAGGTTTAGGACAAAAGTTGCCGAATAGAGGTCAATTATCCCTCATCTAAATTGAGAAATTCTCAACCAGTCATTAATACTAGAACAACTCTTGCTCCTATAACAACTAGCCATCATTGATTTGGTCAAGAGATCATTAACTTAACAATCTCCTGTAAGTGTGACCCGCCATTTTAGGCCCTAGAGATCCGCCCTAAACAGCTAATCTAAAGGGAAAAAATCCGATTGGGGCAAAAACTAAAGTGACCCTATCCATTTCTAGAGTTCACCTTGATATTGACCAACTGCACAATACCCATCCGAAGTGGAGACGCTCCCAGGACGCCACGAAGGAATGCAAGAATGATCTCACGGTGCGAACTAATGAAAGAGATCGCAAGACTTGTTGACACAGACCCTTCATCTACTTACTATAAACACTCTCTCCATCCACCTTGATATTGACCCACGAAGGGGGATGCTCCTAGGGCACCACGAGGCCAAGCATGAATCTCAGGCATGAACATTCAGGGAGAAAAGTGAGTGGAATCATTGATATATTAGATACATCTCTTTCTCCCATTGAGTGTTTTATAACCTAGGGTTTAGTTTACTTAGAAAAAACACGGCTAAGAATTTTAACTAAGTGGTTGTTTAGGTTTGCCTAAGTGTAACTATTACCTTGGATAGTTAAACAACTTTTGATCATCATCCATTAAACTCTTTAAGGAGTCTTTGACCAATTTTCGCATGCTTATTGCTATGCAAAAATATAACTCTTATATTTCATGATGCATGCGCATGCTTTTATGTAATTTCTTCATGCCATATTATAACATTTATAATACATGATGCATGAATAATTGCACAACCTAAGGTGGGTTTAAAATCTATATGTCAAACATCTCATGTATATAAAACAAATGTTAATGAACGGGGAAGAATTGCCTCAAATCCTCAAAACTAAAAGCTAACTATTACAAAAGCAAAGAGTCACCAGTTCAAACAGGCGAACCGGATCTTGAATTGTCTGAGCGAACTCCGTGTCTCCACTCATCATGTACAAAAAATTCTTTGCGATCGTCTATACAAAAGAGTAAACGCTTTACTCAATCGTTTACCTATGCTTCCAAAGCTAAACGATCGTTTAGCAACCATCGTGTAGCTTTTACTATGCGATGAAGCACGAGGTACGCGATTGTGCAGCGTGCTCCACAACGCAAGCTTTATACGATCGTCTAAACGACAACAATGCGGTGAAGCAATATTGTCTAAACGATCGCTGAGCGAGTTCCTTTGTATCGTATATCGCGTGATCATGTAGTCAGTGACTATGCGATGAGCATGCTGACTACACGATCGTTTAACGTGCACATTCTTCTAAATGATGAGCATCAAATGCTCCCACTCAATCGTCTACCTCCAGTGTCTACGCGATCGGGCAACCAACGCTACGTGATAGAGTAACGATTTACCCCATCGTTTAGCATTAACTAAACGATCATTTAGTAAATACTACACGATCACGTAGAAATATCTACACGATTGTTTAGTCAAATCCCAACGATCGTTTACCTGAGGCTATACGACATGACCAACTCTTGGTCTTCTTCTTCGTTGAAAACCGCATCACCATGGTTCAAAACTTCATCACGAACAACTCGACTAACTCAAACTCTCTGAATTACAGACTTGATAGCATGTTAATTATGCCCAAAAAAACAGGGGCCCTTACAAATTAACACTTTGTAATTTAAAGAAAGCTTTAAACAGAGGCAATTAACCCGTAAACATTCATCAACGGCATCCACAAACGCATTTAACAATTAAACGCAATGCAGAAAGACCCACCACGGCTGTAAAAGAGTTTCAAAATAGAAGTGAAATTTGGAATATCAGAACAACCTGGCTCTGATACCAATTGAAAGAAATAAAAAATGAGGATTTCCATGAGTAACGGAAGGATCGTTCCAAATTTTATTCGTATATGAATATTAACAATTATAATAAAGAAATGGAAACTAAGCTGTCATGCATGAAACAAAATTACAGCATGCCTTTATATAGATTAAGGGATAGAATTATCATACATTTGAAGACTCATCTTCAACACCCTTGATCACGAATGCTCGTTCACAGCAAGATGGCAATCACAAACGCTTGAACACTACGACCGCTACACTGCACAATCACAGCAACCACGAATATAACGATCTTCAAGATCACGATCAATCAGCAACCACCACATGAACACCGCGAACTCAACGAACGGCCTCCACAAAACCTCGACAATGTAGAGTTGAGTACGACACCACTACAATGGCTACCTTGGTATTTTCGGTGTGAGAATCCAAAAATATGGGTTATGTGTGGACTTGGTTAGAGGACAAGACCGCAGGAACAATCATGTAAACGATTGAGCAAGTGGGAGATGACAAGGTCTATCGTATAGACGATGCTCAATCGTTTAAAAGAAGCTGCATGATCGTTTAGCAAAAGCTCCGCGATCATTTAGCTAATTAGCCAGCTGAGTGACTATCGTGTAGAAATACTCCATGATCGTCTAATCTCTCTTCAGCTATCGTTTAGTGAATCTTATTCACTTGACAGCCATTGTGAGAACTTTCCGAGAATAGAAACTCTAAAAAACCAACTACTAAATTTTGGGAAACATTTTTCCTTTTATCTCACGGTTACCATGAAACTACCAATAACCTCTCACTCAATTGGTTATTAGAGAAAAAGAGATAATTATCCAATAATTAATATGATTATAAATATATATGATAACTAACCTACTATAGTATATTTATAACCTATAGTTTTAATATTTCATCTCATGAAACATATAAACCATAGATATTTTTCTATTCCATGGCACTTAATGTAAATCTCATTTACAATCCTCCATTCGATGAAGGAATTCTTATACAAGAGTACCTATGAGTGGAAGCGGATCGTTCCAAACTCATTGTGACAGAATTTTCACATTTATAATCAAATAGACAAGGTATGTATTATACTACAAATTATCGGCATGCTTTGTACAATAAACAACAAGAGAACAAGAAAACATACCAGTTGAAGAATTTTTCTTCACCGAAATCGCTCTTTCCAGGGACTACTCCTCACGCTCTCACTGGGAAAGTCCACTCCAATCGTTCACGAAATCACCTGGTCATCTTCTTACGAACGATCTCCACACAAACACGGCAACAATGGGGATGACACCACCACTTAGAACCCTCGGTATTCTCAGGGTGAGAATCCAAAGTGTGGGCTCTGATGGAACTGGTAGAGGGAAGGAGGTAACAAAGACCGTATACAATGACCAAGCAAGTGAAAGGGCAGGGCCTATTGTATAGACAATGCTTGATTGTTTAGTAAATAGGCCCGAGCCCTAGACAATCGTTTAGAAAAACTTATGCGATCGTTTAGAAAGCAGCACACATGTATACGATCGTGTAACAACTTTGAGCTATCATATAGCTCTTGGTTTACTAAGCGATAGGCAGTATACACTTTAATTGAGCGAATGATCGACCTTTTGAAAAATGCAAACGATTTTCATTTTATTCTTCAGTTACAAAAATTGAAAGAAACCTCCCACTAACACACGGTTATGGAGAAAATGTTGGCCCAATTATCCCATAATTGTCCAGTTAAAAATAATAAATATAATCATAGTATATTCATTAACCTATTGTTTAATATCACATATAAAGCTTAGTGTTTTCTCCTCCACTAAATATAAATCATATTTATATCCACTTTCCTCCAAATAATGTATCTCATACATAAAGTCTATCATATCATATATAAATAACCAGTTCAATCACATCATATTTAATCAAACTCCTTCTTATCAATTTGAACATTTCAAACTTACCCACAAACTAATTCTCAACTTGAATCCATTGAGCTACCAAGGGGACCTTATAGACCTATGGCTCGAAGCTCCAACGGTTCATGAATAGCTGACTAAACTCTTTAGTCACAAGATCCACCATCTATTAACTGCCAAGCATTGCACTAAAGACCGACAACTGAACTCTTCTTACCGCAGATATATTTCTATGTCCATCGAATATAACCAAACAACAATATGGTAACCCCTTCACAAATGCTCGTAAGTACAGTTGGGCTTCTTAAGTACCACTAATTCTTCTAATGAAAAATACAGCATAGTCCTACTATGTGTGGACACCTCTCGGGCCATGAGAAGGTGTGTGGCGCCACATCGTTCAAGCCCTGGGATCAGCCCTTAAGGGAGAAATCTATCTACTTATGCCTGCTTCGAGGAAGAAGTGATTTCCATCTTGTGTAGCTGAGTTCCCAGCTCCCAAATCAGAAAAACCCTAAAGTGATAGGTTTAAGTCGACGATCAAGCCACTCGTAGCCATGAAAATCAAAGGACTGCCTTCAAAGGCAGAAGTTCCCAACTCACTTAGGATTGAGGTCATGTTACCTATAGTCATCCTAGTGAAGTGATTTCCATGAGACCCAGATAGCGAATGGACGGGTTCGTAATCCTCCCACTGTGTCGAGGTTCCCTAAACTCTTGAGTACCAGATGAACTATCATCAACAACTTTTGCTGAAGAAGCATGCCCTTAAACAACTCTTGTTGAAGTTTTAGTAGGTTCGTTAGAAAGCTCACGTAACACGACTTTACTACGTAGATTATGCTCCCTAATATGATTCTTCTCTAGGAATGTAGCATTCATAAAAATAAACACTCTGTTTTTTGACGAATCATAAAAGTGGTCTGTAGTATATGGATAAAGAAGGGAAACCTTATCCTGGTAATGCTACGGAAGTGGCCCGCTTTGTGGAATGGTCATAAGTGTTGTGGCTTGTCACAGATGGTCTAATCCTGATCATTCATGTTGTATAAGACCTGACCACGAAATGTTAACGTCTCGTTATATAACACTGTTCATGACAGAGACTTCAATTCACTAGGATGACCATAAGTAACATGACTTCAATCCTGAGTGAGTTGGGAACACATGCTATTGAGGGCAGTTCTTTAATTTATATGGGTGTGAGTGGCCAGGTCGCCGATTCAAACCTACCATTTTGGGGATTCGTCTGATTTAGGAGCTAGGAACTCAGCTACAAAAGATGGAATTCACTCCTTCCCCGAGGCAGGGGTAAGTAGATAGATGGCTCTCTTAAGGGTTGATTCCGGGGCTTGAATGATGTGGCACCACACACCTTCTCTTGGCTCGAGAGGTGTTCACACATAGTTGGACTATGTTGTATTGTTCATTAGAGGAATCAGTGGTACTTAAGGAGTGAGATGTAACTACAGGGGCATAATGGTAATTTGACCCAGTTGTACTTACGAGCATCTGTGAAGGGTCATCGTACTCACTGACAGTTAACGGATGGTGGATCTCGTAGCTAAAGAGTTTAGTCAGCTATTCACGTACTGTTGGAGCTTTGAGCCATAGGTTCATTAGGTGTCCTGGGTAGCTTGGATAAAAATCGAGAACCAGTATTTGGGTTAATTCGAAATGTTCAAATTGACAAGAGGAAGTTCGATTATATATGATATAATTGGACTAGTTAATTATATATGATATAATTAGCAAATGTATGAGATACATTATTTTGGAGGAAATTAGATATAAATACAATTTATATCAAGTAAAGGAGAAAATACTATAGTAGATATGTGATATCAAACTATAGGATATAAATATGATATGATTATATTAATTAATTAATTAATTATATGATAATTAATCATTTTTTCACGTTCGGACGTGGGTAGTGGGCAGCGTTGGTTATGGTAACCGATAGGTTAAAAATGAAAAAAGTTTTCATTTTGAATCATACAATCGGTAGTTGTTCAATTGCCCAAAAGAATTCGTGAAGCATGCGTTGGTGATTCAAAACGATCGCTTGAGAGCCTATGCGATAGCGTTCTCCATCTAAACGATCGTATACCTCGCGCCTAAACGATCGCACACTGTCGCCTAGACGATCGGATAACTTCTCTAAACGATCGTATAGTGTGCCGATTTAGCTATCGATCATATATCTTTTCCTAAACGATCATTCAGAAAATCCTACACGATCGTGTAGCTTCTCTATGCAATAAGCACTTCTGCTATACGATAGCATTGTTTTCTCTCCCACTTGCTTATTGCCTACACGAATTTTTGTTCCTCCGTCCTCTAGCAAATTCACAAAGCCCACCCTTTGGGTTTTCACTCCGAGAATACTCGGGAACCATTAGTGGTGGTGTCATCCCCGTTGCGGCGTTCGTGTTTGCGTTGATCATGCTGTTGCAGTCGACATATCCACCGAGTGTCGGTAGATCTATTGGAGGGTTTCCGCTGTATTGGGTTTAAAAGTGTGAAGAGAGTCTTCAACTAGTATGAACCCTTTCCCTATTATTGTTTTGTGTTATGAGCATGCCGATAATTAGTTTTATGTGCATAACTATATGTATTGAATGTATATCTATTGTGTTTCGGTCACTGTGAAATCGGAGCGATCTGAACACGCTCATGGAACTCTCGGTATGAGATCCTTCAAAAAGTAACCCCCTCATGTACCTTTGGGTAGCCTACAAAGAGGCACAACCTCGATCGTGGTTCCAATTTCTTTGGATTGGCCTCAAGCACATGTGCTCGGCAACCCTTCAAGCACATGTGCTCAGCAACCCTATATGCAGAAGTGACAAAAACTAACTTTACGCCCATTCCACAACTCCAGAGGTGTTCTCGCAACACTCTTGGAAGGAACATGGTTGAGTATATATACCACAATCTTCACTACAAAACCCCAGAATGAGTCCGATAAGGAAGTGTAACTCATCATCGAACGAACCATGTCAACAAGGTTCTATTTCTTCTTTCCGCTACATCATTTTGCTGAGGTATACCCAACGCTGAGAGTTGGGAAACGATTCCATGTTCTATCAAATAGTCCTGGAACCCCAAATCCAAAAACTCTCCACCTCGATCCGATCGAAGTGTCTTAATCCGTTTATCAAATGCATTTTCAAATTTAGCCTTGAACTCTCTGAACTTTTCAAAGGATTCAAATTCCATTGCATCAAATAAACATACCCAGACCTAGAGAAATCATTAGTAAAACTGATAAAATACTCATAAACTCCCTTGGCTCGCTCATTCACAGGACCATAGAGGTTAGAATGCACTAACTCTAGAGGCTCTTTGGCTCGATATCCTTTTCTAGTAAAAGGTCTTTTAGTCTTCTTATCCTCAGGCAAGATTCGCACACCGGTAAAAGAATTTTCCTCTAACTCGCTTAGAAGGCTATTCTTCACCAACCTCTCAATTATATTGAGATTGATGTGCCCTAATCGAAGGTGCCAAAGTTGGACATTTTCTTTTGGAGAAACACGTTGACGTTTATTTTGAATTACGGTAGTTTTAAACATTTCTATGTTATGGTGGGAACTTAATGCTAACGATCTTAGCACATACAAGTTATTTTCCAGTTTTTCTGTACAAATTTCAACTTCATCTTTATGAATAAATACTTTATTCACATTAAACTGAAGGGTATATTTACATTGTAACAAGCATTTTACAGAAATTAAGTTCCTTTTCAACTCAGGAACCACAAATACATCTTGTAAAATAAGAAATTTGCTCTGTAAAGTCAATTGAATCCCTCCCGCTGCCACAACTGAGACGACGTGCTCAGTGCCTACTCGCATTGTCATCTCACCAGTCTCTAGCTGTTGCCAGGATCTAATCCCCTAAAAAGAAAAACAAACATGATTAGTTGTGCCCGAATCAGTAATCCATGCACAATCATCATTCTCCACTAAACAAGTTTCTAACACCAATAAATCATATTTACCTTTGTTCACTTTAGCCTTAGCCTTGTTCGCCTTCTCTTCCTTCAACCAGCGAGGACAATTCCTCTTCTAGTGTCTGTCTTAGTTGTAGTGGAAACACTTTCCTTTGTCAACGGGCGTCGGACGCTTATTTCGCTGGGCGATAGGTGGTTCGTTAGCAGGTGCCTTCCCTTTTCGCTTACCACCCTTCTTCTTCTTTTTCCACTTTCTAGTGTTAGAAGTAGAAGGTGTAGACTTCGTTCCTAAGGTTGAACCTCGATAGAATTGCTTTGAAGACGAGGAAACATTTGCCTCACCTCCCTTCCTCTCTTTACTTTTTCAGTAAAGATTAGTATGTCTGCAACTCGTTGAGGAGAGTTGTAAGGGTATAGTCTACTTTGTTAAGAATTGCATTGCTAACAAAGTGTAGGAAGCTTTCCGGCAACGAATGCAGGATAATGCTAACCTGACTGCCCTCATGATCCACTTGTATGTCTCCATATACATGCTTAAGTTACATAATGACAACCAAGGATTTTAGTTTATTGGTTTGTGGTAAAGCAAATAAAACATCCAATGTTCATGGACAAGAAGTGAAGAAAATATCATATATTATATATCACAAGCATTCGTTCAAAACAATATTTATAAACTACAGAACATGAGAGTTTAGGGCCTCATCCCCAATAGTTAATGTATCTCATACATCACACCGATCATATCATATATAATCGAATTTTCCTCTTGTCAATTTAAACATTTCAAATAAACACCA
Source organism: Benincasa hispida (assembly GCF_027475165.1). Classification (NCBI taxonomy): domain Eukaryota; kingdom Viridiplantae; phylum Streptophyta; class Magnoliopsida; order Cucurbitales; family Cucurbitaceae; genus Benincasa; species Benincasa hispida. Next base: position 48,461,794 of record NC_143481.1, on the reverse strand, counting down.
AGAACTGATTCTCAACTTGAATCCATTGAGCTACCAAAGGGACCTTATGAACCTGTAGCTCGAAGCTCCAACTGTACGTGAATAATTGACTAAACTCTTTAGTCACGAAATCCACTATTCGTTAACTGTCAGGCATTCCACTAAAGACCGATATCTGAACTCTCCTTACTATAGATATATTATGTGTCCATATCAACCAATCAACAGTGCGATAACCTTCACAGATCGCTCGTAAGTATAGTTGGGCCAATAACCATTATGCCCCTGTAGTTACATCTAACTCCTTAAGTTCCACTGATCCCTCTAATGAACATAAGTCATAGTTCTACTATGACTAAGTTCTCTTTTCCCAAGAGAAGTTGTTGCCATTATGTTCAAGCCCTGGAATCAGCCCTTAAGATAGCAATCTATCTACTTACCCCTGCTTTGAGGAATGAGTGAATTTCATCTTGTGTAACTGAGTTCCCAGCTCCCAAATAAGACAAATCCCCAAAAAGGTAGGCATGTTGAGTTGGCAATCTGGCCACTCTCACCCATACTAATCAAAGGACCGCTTTCAAAGGCAGGAGTTCCCTAAACACTCAGGATTGAGGTCATGTCACCTACGGTCGTTTAGGTGAGACGTAAGTCTCTAGTATCAACAACATTATATATAGAGACAAATCATCTCGTCATCCGGTCTTATACAAACTCTTCGTATAGGACACCTCTACTCGCATATCTCCACATGAGTAGTCAAGATCTACCATCTGTAGTAGTTCGCAACAGTTGCAAACCTTTACAAAGCGGGTCGTATCCGTAGTGTCACCAGGATCAAGAATCCCACCTTAATCCTTATACTATACACCTATTTAGGTTATCACTTAAGGCATGATCCACTTGTATATCTCATATACATGGTTAAGTTTACACACGATAACCTTGGAGCTTTGTTTAGTGGATATGAGTAAAAGTCAGATAAAATAACTCTTATTTTATTCATAACAATGTGTATAGATTACAAACAACGAGACTCCGAGAGAATTAGGACACCAATCCCAACAAACAGACTATTTAGGTTATCACTTAAAACACGATCCACTTGTATGTCTCTCCATACATGTTTAAGTTACAACGATAACCATGGATCATAGTTTTTGGTTTGTGGTTAATGCAACTAAAATATCAAATATTTCATAGACAATGTGAATAAAATATCATATATTATAAATCACAAAATGTTTGTTTATACAAGTGTTTACAAACTATAGGACCCTGCGAGATTTAGGGCATCAACCTCAACATCTATATAGGGGTTTCTACATAGAAGGCCTAAAGAAAACCTTATATTTCATAAATATCTTGAAATTTAAATTTTTTTCATACCATTTTTTATATAGTTTGTACACTTATACCATTTTTTTTATTTATTTATATTTGATTTTTATATAGTTTTTCCTATTTTCGAAGCTACTTTAATGATGATGACAGAAAATACATTTATTGCAGAGAGAGAAAATGCATTTAATATAATTTTTTCCATTTATTAATTGGAGAGAGAAAATACATTTATTGTAATTTTTTTCCATTTTTCAATTTTGAGAAAAATGCATTTAATAAAATTTAATTTTCTATTTATGTTTGTTTTCACATATCAACTTATTGACTTTTTTGACTGATTAATGGTTATTTTAAATATACCTTATAACATTTTAATGGATTCATGGTTATTTTAAATATGTCTTAGAATATTTATTTAGGCACCTAACAAATATATGAAATATACTACAGTTTATAAATTAGAGATTGATTCAATGTTTGACATAAATCACAGGATAAACCAATATATGAAATATATCACAGTATAGAAATCTTCATAAATTTCATTTATACCACAGTACATATATCATAATACATGAAGTCTAAATAATAATAATAAAAAACTCTCGTTTATATCAAATAAATGAATACATATGTCATAGTATATAACAAATTTCCTACCGAAGCTAAAAAAAAGTACATATAAATCATAGTATAAATAAAAAAATAGTAAAAGATAAAACTAAAAGTTGAATCGAGTTCGCCGTTCGTCTGCTCAGAGTCCACAAATTTAAAAGAAACAAATTAAGTGTTCTTTTAATTTTAACTTCAGTCAAAACTATTATATATATATGTATATATTCCATCATGTTGTGCTTCCACGGAGTTTTATCTCCACACAAAACCTAACACTTTTAGTGTGACGGTTGAAGGAATTGAATCCCGTGCGAAAGCATGTGAACGTGTGTACTTTTAATATTTGTTTGAAATACACAAAAAAAAAAAAATACAAAGAGCTTTAAACATAATTAAACTTGTTTTTCTATGAAGAAATTCAAGGAGAAAGAAAAAACCTTTGAAGACTTTCTTCAATATCTTCTCCAAATCATCACTGTGATCACGTTCTTAGCAACTCTTCTTCGGCCTCGAATAGGACACTACCACCAAGATCTTCTCTGCTATTCTCCGGTAAGAAAAAATTTTGTGGGAACCTTTTTGAAAGATTGGGAAGAAGTTTACAAAGAAGTCTTTTCTCTGTAATTCTGAATGATGAAAGATCGATAGAGAGTTTAGAGAGAATTGAGTGTGAGAGTGAGTTCAAGAAGAACTATTCTTCTCTATGTCTTTCTCATTCAAAATACAGAACCGTTTTCCAAATTAAGTGAGAGGGGAGTAACTCCCCACACTTTCACATTAACTCCCTTGTAATTGCAGCGGAGTTAATATTTACTTAAATTAAATAAATATTAATTAATCCAATTAATTAATATTTATTAATTAAATTTTATATATTTAATTAATATTACATTTGAATCATATTCAAATACATTTTTCTTTCATAAACTATAGTTTTAATATGAATCTCATTCACATTAAATTTAACCTATAGTTATAATATGAATCTCATTCACATTAAATTTAACCTATAGTTATAATATGAATCTCATGCATATTATTTAATATTTGAATCTTAATCAAATATATTGTTCTCTCATACTATATAGTTCAATTTTAAATCTCATTCAAAATTAACTTTATATTATAATGTATCTATTTACATTATATTTAATTGTATCATATACAATTAATTTAAATTTCCTTAAAATAACATTCCAAATTCTTCAAAAACTATATATTCCTTGTTTTACTCTTAGTAGGCTAGCAGATGGATCTAATGGACCTACAGATTAGAAGTTTTACTGATACGAGATTAATTAATTAAACTCTTTAATTAAATTAATCAACATTCATTAACTGTGAGTCACTCCATTAAAAATCCACAATTACACTCTTCGTATTGTACAATATTTCTATGTCCATGGATATAACCAATTATCAATAAGTCAACCCTTCACGAATTGCTCATAACTATAGCTTGGTCAAATTAGGTCACTCAGGGGGCGTTGGGGAACTTTTCCAGCCGGCCTATCTTGTCAGTTGGTTCAGCGATAGATGTAGAAAAGGATGGACAAACTATCTTGCGAACCTTGCTTACAGGAGTAGCTGGTCTGGGCTACAGATGAATTACAGGCCTTGTCTGCTAATTGGATATGGGACTAGGTGAAGGGAAGCTTTATGGGAGAAAGGAGGAAAAGGTCGGTACAGCTAGTAGCTAAAGAGTGATGGTTCATGTAGGCTTGGGTCTTTCATTCGGGCCTTATTGGGGTGGGGCACCCTGTGGGCCAATGCGTATAACTTGGTCTTTCTTAACGTGGCTCATTTGACGACTCAGTCTTCATCTATCTGGTATTTCATCCATTTTAGGTTCTATCAATTTTATAACAACTATTTCCAACATGCGTGGACCTGGAATGACTATGCATAGATCACCCCTCTTTGTGTGGTCCGTTCTAGTGACAGCATTCCCACTTTTATTATCACTTCCGGTATTGGCAGGGGCTATTACCATGTTATTAACCGATCGAAACTTTAATACAACCTTTTCTGATCCCGCTGAGAAAATACCGAAAAAACCGATCACAGGAATACCAGTTACAGTACCTATTATCCAAAGAGGAATCCTTCCAGTAGTCTCAGCCATTTGTCCCACTTCCCTCCCCATTTCATCATATAGAGAACGGTACGATTTCTGTTAGAAGGACACCTTCGCCAAACCTTCCCCTGTGGATCCCCGCTTCCCTTATGTTGTTGAAAGGCGTTCTTCACGTCAAGTTGATTGAAATAAGGGCAACTTTTTTATTGCAGCCAAGGCGAGAATGCCACGAACGGTGGTCATTTTAGCGGGCAAATGTATCCCCTATCTTTTTTTTGGGGGTCGACTCAAGATTTTGGAAGGAATTGTTTAGCTAGCTTTGTATCTCTGACGAGAGCCATATGCTTTATGCTTGATCTTGTAAATCTACTTGCAGCCAATGGCTTGTTTCCCTGCGGGCAATGAGACTAAGTCTTATGGCTTGCACAGCGCCAATTCGCTTCGCGCGCAGAAAGGCAACGAAGTTCAGTTCATGAGACCGCGGCGGAGTGGAGCAGCCGCAACACGAAGTTCCTTACCTTAGCTGGATCTCGCCGGTGCCACCTAAATGGTAGGTAGGCAACGGGGAATGCCTTTTCTCAAATAGAGATACAATGGGCACCTGCTGCCGAATCCCGTTGAAGTTGACTTTTAGAGTTCGGTCTAACGCAACCCAACGAGTTCTTTCATGAATGATTATACAATGGTGGTCCTTATGAGCTAATTGTTCTACACTTCTGACTTGGTGTAGCATCATGTTACATGGGTCGAGAACACGGTCCGCCAAAATCGGCATAGGTTAGGTGCTATTGATGGAACTCCCGCTCCTCTCCCTCGTAAACTCGGTCGAGCGTCTTCGAACCTCTCCCGCTGATTTCTTAAGGCGAGCTCAATTACAAAGCCTTCCCCGAGAAAGAGACAAGCTAACTCAAAGAAACCCATCGGGCCATGGCACATATAGAGAACGGTACGATTCCTGTTAGAAGGACACGAAGACCTATTCGAGGTCAAGGTCGAGATTGTCAGGATCATGTCTGGTCTTGATCCACAAGGAGATTGGCTGGGCTGCGGGCATTCCTCAGATAAGATTCTTTACTCCTCTTTTTGGCTTCGGCCAAACACTTTTTCTCGCTGGTCGAGCTTTCTACAAAAAAAGCGATGTGAGAACGTATTCTCTTATCTAAGCTTCTTCCCTGTGTATTCGCTCCCCCCATCGTAGATGGTTCAGCCACGCCCGGTGCCACGAAATGATTCGCAACAACTTTGACAAATTTCTGCAAGAGCTTGCATCGAAGAGAAAATGGATTATGGGAGTGTGTGACTTGAACTATTGATTGGGCCGTGTAGATATATATATGTCTTTTTATTTTACCCTTGTAGTTACCTCTTACTCCTTAAGTCCCACCGATCCTTTGATGAACAACCTGTTTATGATTCTACCATCAATAAAACTCTCTTGAACTAGTGAGAGATTCCTTTAACGATTCAAATTCTTCCAAAACTATATATTCCTTGTTTTCCCCTTAATGAGTTGGCAGGGGGACCTAATGGACCTATACATTAGAAGCCTCAATGTTACGAGATTAATTCGTTAAACTCTTTAATTAAATTAACCAACATTCATTAACTGTGGGTCACTCCACTAAAGATCCACAGTTGCACTCTTTATATAATACGATATTTATGTATCCATGGGGATAACCAATTATCAATAAGTCAACCCATAACCAATTATCAATAAGTCAACCCTTCATAAATTGCTCGTAACTGTAGTTGGGTCAAATTACTATTTTACCCCTGTAGCTACCTCTTACTCCTTAGGTCCCACTGATCCTTTAATGAACAACCTGTTTATGGTCATACCATAAATAATACCTTCTCGAGCCAATGAGAGAAAGTTGTCCCATTGTTCAAGACCCGGAGTCGGCACTTAAGGAAGCAATTCATCTATTTACCCTAAAGACAGGAAGAAATGAATTCCATCTTATATAGTTATATTCTCGGTTCCCTAATCGGACAAATCACCAAAATGGTAGGCTTATTGAGTCAGTGAGTCCGGCCACTCTCACTCATATAAATCAAAGGTCTACCCTCACAGATAAGAGTTCATAACTCACCTCGGATTGAGGTCAAGTTACCTATGGTCATCCTATGAAATGTTAATCTTTTTAGTCAATGGTCAAGAGAGATTAATCGTTTCACGGTCCAGTCTTATACGAACTCTTTGTATAGGATACCTCCACTCGCATGTTTCTACATGAACGATTTGAATAAAATCGTTTGTAACAATTACAACTCTTGCAATATTAGCAAAGTGGGTTGTATCTGTAATGTCAACAGGATAAGGCACCCAACTTTATCCATACACTACAGACCACTTAGGTTGTTACTTTTTTTTAAAAGAAAATTAACCTCATTTTATTTATGCCATAAGGGTTAAACTAGGACAAATATCATATACAACTAAATTGGTTGTAATATACTACGAACCATTTAGGTTATTACTTGAATAGGATCCACCTGTATGTCTACCATATACTATTCAAGTAACATAAAATAACTATGGATCTTTCCTTAATGGATAATAAATAATCAATCATTATTTCAAATAATTTATTAACTATGATACTTTAAGGCATACATCCCAATAACAGTAGCGTCATATGGGTGGCAGTAGAAATTGATATACACAAGTACACGTGTTAAGCAATGATACAGTTAAAATGGCCTTGGCTGATCATCATCTGCTGGAAATTTGGTTTAATATACTTTTAGTTATTCAAATATCGTTCTAATTTTATCTAGAGGACCCAATTGCGATGAGAATCTAAACTAATCCCATCCTAGAAAGAAAATAAATGATAACCACCCTGATGAAACTAGACAAGAACACTTTTTATGGTAATGACTTTGTTATTGGATTAACTAAATTAATTGTCTGAGCCTTAGATTGGTTGAATGCTAACTATAGACCTAAAAGTCTTTTGTCTAGGTAACCTTTTTCGAGCACAACCATTTCAAGTACCTATTAATCCATTTTCATGCAATTAATTAATTAGATACAACATTAAATTCTATCATCATTAATCTTTATTAATCTCCATCATTTTCATGCGGAATTGATTAGTAGTTAAATCTAACCTAACACCCTCTATCTCAAGCAAGACATTAAGTAACAATCATTTGATAGTGGTCAATCATTCAAAAACATTAAGGTTAAACATACTAAAATAGTTTATGCATTTATCAAATCAAGGCAACAATTAACAAAGTTTGCAACAATCCATAACTAAATCATAGACCTAAGAACACAACTCAACCACTCATGGCTAGAGTACGAACATAGACAAGTCATAATGTATTTAAATACAAAAACCCAAGGATTAAAGAGGGAAAGAGATGCAAGTCAGGCTCTTGACTTCGTTCTCAAGCTTAGGATTGTTCTCCAATGACCTCCTTGTTCATTGACTTCTTTAATGCTCCAAGTCATCATCTCACTCAAAACTCGACTCTTGGCGGAAGCGCTAATCGTACTCTAATTAACCCAAATAAAAACTCCCAAAGACAACCTCTAATAAAACTCATATTTATAAATCTATATACGAAGACGCGACGTGGTACGCAACAATACGGTATAGGTTTTAAAAAAATTTGGCATGTGAAAATCTTCCGTTGTGCCACAGTGCTACCTTTTCCTGCTAGCTGCAGCGTCGTCGATGCCCATTTTAGCCCTAATTCATCATTTGTTTTACCCTTTCTTGTCCAAGGTCTAAAATGATACGCGAGTTGTAAACCCCGAACCCTACTTTCCCTACTTAAGTATGTAACTAATAAGTTAAATAAGATTAAGTATGAGTTAATATTATGTTGTAGGGAAAATATTGAGGAATGATGAAGGAAGAAGGAAAATATTCTAAGTATTGAGGAATATGGCTCTCGGGTAGCAATGCATTAAAACACTTAGAAAGGAAAATTTTGGCTAAGTATGGAAGCCAAATGTTGCCATGCGTTGAGGTCCTAGTTGTGTTAATGAAGAATGTGGCAGCCTAGTGACTTGAGGCTATTTGGACGCAAGAAGAGCATGAGGCAAGAAGTAGACGAGTAAGTGTTGGCCGCAAGGTAAGCCATGCATTAGCATGGGCAATATGTCAACCAAAGGCCTTAAGAAGTTAGACAGGCAAGGAATGCGTGCGACATGACAAGGATGTCTAGACAATGTGTGTTGACTAAGTGGGGCAACATGCATTAACCTGTTGAGTTGCATGGGAAAGCAAGACCATGCGATGGTGATGGACCTTGATGATAACTCAAAGGACACAAAGGTATGCACTGATTAGTAGGCAGCACGGGGAGCTTTGGACACATGGTTGAGCCTATGCGATGGTTAAGCAAAGGCTATGGGCAAGGGAAGTCATGCATGACACTAAACGAAGTGATGAACGCATGATGCATTTGATGCTATATGTTGGCCAAGGAATATGCGTTGACTGTGCCATGCGATGGTGAGATGCTTAGTGAGCCTTACGTTGGTTAAACAGTGATAACAGCTTAGTCACCCACTCTAGTGAGCCAGCTGTCAAGAATAAGGAAACTAATCCCACTTAGTGGTGGAGTTGGCAGCCTAAGATTTAAAGAAGGCGTGCAGTGTTTAGTATAAAAGGGGGGCCTTAGTTTAGGAATATAGTTTGATCAATCTACTCGTGCTATTGAGATAATCTCATATCTATTCGTTTAAGTGTTGTGTGTGGATGAAGCACAAGGGCTCCAAGTTGGAATCTGAAGAAAACTTCAAAAAGGTCGGGCTCTTGGGTGAATTTGAGCTAGTGGTGAAGATTGAAATATTCTGGCAAAACCAAGAGAAATTTAGAGCTCAAAGTTTAAAGTAAGCTAGATAAAACATTTTTAAACAAATTTGTAGTAGGAAATTTTCCAAGATAAGGTCTGGAAAATAAGTTATTTGAGCAAAAAATTTGAAATTGGAATTTTGATTGAATAAGCATACAGCTGCAACTAATGAGCAAGCAAGCAAGAAACTTCACCCAAGCAGGCTGCAGACACGTACGAAGGGCCAAGTTGGGCACAAGAGGCGTGTTAGGTTGCATGCGAGAGTGTACTAGCGTGTGTTAGGCTATGCGGGCATGTGCGACTGGCTGGGTGCATAGGGCATGAGATGGGCACTTGGTGTGTGCTTGTTGGCCACATAGCTAAAACATAATAACTCAAGGAATTTCTAAGTGTGGGACGCATTGGAAGGCATGAGTTAAGCATGAAAGGGATGCTATATGTTAAAGGTTAAGTTTATTTAGGTGAGTTAGTCTCGCATAAAGATTAAATGCAATGGTTTAAGATGGATATCATTTCCGCAAGGTTAACGCCAATAAGAAGGGCTTATCAACCCTAAGAGGAATGCCCAAGGTTGTGAATGAAAAAAAATTAATATTTTCCAAATGCTTTAGTAATATATGTTTTGCTTAAATGTTTAGACTCATGCTTGCTTATGTTTAAAAGAATGTTTAAGATAATTTCCAACCAAACTAGTTTTCATGAAGCCATTAACACATTCTAGTTAAAAAAGTTTATAAAACATGACTTAAGTATTCCTATACTTATTTTACAAGAAGTATGATTTAAGTTGCCTATGCTTACAAAGTATGATTTACTTTAAAGTATAAGTTTTATGATGATTACTAGAACCTAATACTGAAGGACAATGAGAAGGTATCTGGCCAGTAGTACCCAATGTATGACGATACTTAGTTATAACCACATGCACGTAGGTAGAGTTGACGTTGGTTGTGTTGAGAATACTCCACACTAACTAAGGTATGACGATAAGGGATTGAGCAAAGAGGGTTATCTTTCAACTAAGGAACATTTTAAGCTATGTTTTAAGCTGTGTTATGTTTGAAAGTTTTAAGTATGAGTTTGCTTGGCAGTTTTCAGTAAAAAAGCATGTTGTTTATGATTTATTAGTCACTCACTGGGCTAGTAGCTCACTCGTATTTAATGGTTTCTTCTTCAAGTAGTGGTCAATTCCCTAAAGGTTAACTGCACTGCTGCTCTGCCACACAAGGACTCAAGTTTCAGAGAAGTGCTAGGTGTCTACTTCTAATATTTGACATTTGTGTTATTCATGCTAGGGACAAGGGTTAGTTGTCGAGACCTACTAAACTCATATTTGTTAATGATGTAAATGTTTTGTGTGCTAAACCCTGGTAATGTTATGTGAGTTTGAGTATCTTCAGTGTTGTTATTATATATTCCAACGATTACTAAGTAGGTTAAGGTGATGGTTTGACAGTAAATGCCACAAAATGGTTGGTAATTACTATCGGCACATTCTCTTCTAGGTTAAGAGAGTAATCTGAGAGGGAGTGTGACAAGTTGGTATCAGAGTTGTAAGGTTTTGGGAAAAGAGAGAGTTCATGCATTAGTTCAGGTCCATAATGTAATTAGGTAAGGATGCCAAGAATGAGTGGTAGGTTAGAAATAATAAGGTTGAAAGGGATCCAGATTCAAGTAAAAGGAAGGGTAAGAATCCAGTAATCGAGGAAACAACTTCAGATAATGAGTCGAATACCCCACAGATGGGAATAGATCCTCAACTAGAGGGAAGAGTGTTTGATAGGATCGCCATGAGGTTGCCAACAAGTGTAGGGCCCATGCAGGCAGACCTAGAGAAGAAGTATGGCATCGAGAGGCTCAAAGCCTTAAGTGCAACGACGTTCGAAGGAGCCACAGATCCAATAGATGTTGAGGCCTGTTAAGATATGATTGAGAAGTGCTTTAATGTGATGAGATGTTTTGATGACTGTAAGGTTGGGTTAGCGGTGTTCCTATTGCAGAAAGAAGCTGAGAAATGGTGAAAAATCGTAGACACCAGAAGAAACCGATCAGAGGTTATGACCTGGTCGAAGTTCAGAAAAGTGTTTGAGGATAAGTATTATTCTAGCTCTTTCAAGGAAGCCAAGAGAGATGAGTTTCTCAAACTAGTTCAGGGATCAATGACAGTCACTGAATATGAGCAAAAATTCATGGAGTTGTCTCAGTATGCACTTCCGATTATAGCAAAAGAAAAAGATAGATGCAGAAGGTTTGAGAATTGCTTGAGCAAGGAAATTCGTACTCCAATCACTTCCACATCTAACTAGGTGGATTTCTTTCAGTTAGTAGACACAGCCATTAGAGTTGAGAGGAGCCTAGCAAATGTTGATCAGGCCCAGAAAGGAAAAGAATAGCAACAGGGAATTCCAGTAGAATTCAAAGGTAAGAGTTTTAGACCTCAGTTCTCTGGACAGTCAGCTAAAAAAAGATAGGGAACTATGAGCAAGCAGAGTGTAAGCGGGAAGAGATCGAGACTGAAGGAATTTAACTGGAGAGAACCGTGAGTGGAAGTAAGATCGACCCAATTTTCATTTTTCAATGAATTTAATTTTTACAGTAAAACAAAAACAAGATATGCATTTACATAAGTTATAACATGCAATAAATAAAGGAAAACTAAGAGTTTCAGCAACCCTTACCTTTGAAGAACACTTTCTTCAAGAATCTCTCAAACAAGTCACGAATGGAACTCCTTCTCCAAAAGGGACACCATCACTTGAGAACCTTATGTATTCTCTCGGGGACAAAAGATTCAAGCAAGAGTTGTGAGCTTTGCTTGAATCCTTGGAAGAGGGAAGGAGATGGAGAGGAAGAGAGAGAGGATAAGAACTTTTCTACTCCTTTAGTTTTTCCCATAGAGAACTCTTCTCTCATTTATTTTTTTTTTTTATTTTTTTTTTTTTTTTTTAAGGAAGAATATGAATCCAATCCCTTCTTCTCACACAGGGTATATGGCTAAGAGAAATTAAGGGGAAGGAGTTGTAACTTCCTCCCTTTAATTAGCTAATATTAATTTAATAAAATTAAATTAATAATAATTATACATATAATAGCAACCATATATAGCCACATATGTATCAAATACAATATAGCCTATTAATGAATTTTCTCTCGACAATACATGGCATTTAATATAAATCTCATTCATATAATTAATATTTTAATTATATTCAAATATTTAATTCCTCTCAACTTATTTATGATATTTAATATAAATCATATTTATATTAAATTTAATCACATGAATCTCATTCATATAATTAGTATTTGAATCATATCAAATTTCTCTCATATTACCTTATATTATAATGTAACAAATACATTATATTGATTATATCACATATATAATAAATTTAATTAATGAAATCATATATAATTAATTCCATCAATTAATTTGAATACTTCAAATTAATCCAAAAATAATTCTCAATTAAGTCCCTGTTAAGCTACAAAGGGGATCTTGTGGACCTTTAGATTGAAACTCAAATGGTACTCGGATAATTAATTAAACTCTTTAATTAAATTACCCAACATCCATTAACTATGATCACTCCACTAAAGACTGACAGCTGCACTCTTTGCACTACAGATAAATTTCTGTGTCCATTGGATATAACAGATCAACAATGCGATGACCATTCACAAATTGCTCGTAAGTACAGCTGGGCCAAAATTACAATTTTGTCCCTGTAGTTACATTTAACTCCTTAAGTACCATTGATCCCTCTAATGAACAATAAGTCATAGTCCAACTATGATGAAGTTCCTCTCGGGCTAGGAGGAGGTGCAGCCACTATGTTCAAGCCCCAGAATCAACCTTTAAGGGAGTAATTTATCTACTTGCCTCTGCATCGGGGAAGAAGCAAATTTTGTCTCGTGTAGCTGTGTTCCCAGCTCTCCAGTCAGATGAATCCCTATAATGGTAGGCTTGTTAAGTTTGCAATCTGCCCACTCTCACTTATACAATTCAAAGGACCACCTTCATAAACAGGAGTTCACAACTCATTCAGGATTCAGGTCATGTCACCTATGGTCATCCTAGTGAAATGTAAGTCTCTATTATTAACGGCATTATATAAAGAGACTAATCATTTCGTGGTTCTGTCTTATACAAACACTTTGTATAGGATACTCCCGCTCACATGTCTCTACAAAGAAGGTCATGTCGTAATATCATCAGAATAAGGTGTCCAGCCTTATCCATCTACTACAAACCGTTTAGGTTATTATTTAAACAAGATTCACTTGTATTTCTCTACATACTTGTTTAAATTACATGAAATAACCTCGAATCTTAGTTTATTGGATTGAGTATATGCTTATAAAATAACACTTATTTTATTAACAACAATATGTTTATACAAAGATTACAAGAAGATTTGGGATACCAATCCCAAAAATCTCCCACTTGTCCTAAAGCTTAGGTAGCCTAATGTAAAATACAAATAAAGTATAAAATAACAATAAACTAGATCATACACTATACTCCAATAACATCTCTCACTTACCCTAGACAATATGTCACATATCTCTTAGACCCAGACTTTCTAGATGACCCTCAAACATTTTAGCCATGAGATCCTTTGTAAATGGATCAACAACGTTGTGCTCCAAAGCAATCTTCGTGACAATCACGTCACCTCAATGCAATATCTCCCCAATCAAATGATATTTTCACTCTATGTGCTTGTCTCTTCGTTGACTCCTAGGTTCCTTAGAATTTCCCACATCACCACTGTTATCGCAATAAAGTGTGATGGACAAAGACATATTTGGAACAACTTCCAAATCAGTAAGGAACTTCTTAAGCCATACAGCCTCTTTAGTATCTTCACAAGCAGCTACATATTCGGCTTCATTAGTGGAGTCTATGATGCATCCTTGCTTGATGTATCGCCATACTATAGCTCTTCCATTCAAAGTAAACACTGACCTTGAAGTGGATTTTTTAGAATCCCGAACAGTCTGGAAGTCAGAGTCTGTGTATCCTATAAGGAGAAAATCCTTATCTCCATACACGAGCATATAGCCCCTCGTTCTCCGAAGATACTTGAGGATCGTTTTGACTATCGTCTAGTGATCTAATCCTGGATTGGACTGATATCGACTGACAATTCTTACTGCATAGCAAATGTCAGGTCTAGTACATAACATTGTATACATAAGGCTACCAATAGTCGATGCATAGGAAATTTGTCTCATTTTCTCAACCTCTTGAGGAGTCTTAGGACACTTATACAATACAATTCCATGCTTGAAAGGTAATAAACCCTTCTTGGAATTGTACATCGAACATCTTACAAGCATATTGTTAAAATATGATGTCTGAGACAAGGCCAACCTTTTGTTCTTACAATCCCTTATAATCTAGATCCCTAGAACAAACTGTGCCTCTCTTACATCTTTAATTTGGAATTGGGCAGTTAGCCATTTCTTTACATCAGTCAGAAAACCTACATCATTCTCAATGAGTAGGATATCATCCACATACAGCATGAGGAAAACTGCTGAGTTGTTGATCATTTTCTTGTAAACACAAGGCTTATCAACATTCTGATCAAAGCCATAAGATTTAATCGCTACGTCAAATCTTATATTCCAAGATTGATATGCTTGTTTCAGTCCATAAATGGACCGATTAAGCTTACAAACTTTTTGCTCTTGATATTGTTCAATGAATCCTTCTAATTGATTCATGTAGATGGTCTCTTCAAGATTACCATTCAAAAAGGCAATCTTGACTTTAACATGACAAAAGGTGAGAAAGTTTCTTCATAGTCCTCTCCCTCAACCTGGGTATAACCCTTTGCCGCTAGTCTAGCTTTAAAGGTCTATACCTTTCCATCTACACCTCTTTTCCTCTTGTAGATCCATTTACAACCTATAGGTTTTACCCCATCAAGTTGATCTACAAGCTCCCAAACAGAATTGAAGTACATGGACTCCATTTCTTGATTCATGGCTTTAATCCATTCATCCTTGTCAACATTTCCCATTGCTTGTTTATAAAACAATGGATCTTAACCTCCATCATCAGTTATGATTTTTTGGGCTTATGTTAAACCCATGTAGCATACAGGTGGATTCATAACCCTCCCACTACGTCAAGGCAATCTCAACTCTTGAGATGGATGATTAGATGAACTAACATCAACAACTTTTGTTGATGTATCAACCTATTCAACAACACTTGTTGAAGTCTCAGTAGACTCATTAGAAATCTCACATAAAACTAGTTTACTTCGTGGTTTATGATCCCTCATGTGGTCTTCTTCCAAAAGGGTAGCATTTGTCGATACAAACACTTTATTCTCACTTGGATCATAAAAGTATCCACCTCTCGTTTCCTTAGGTTAACCTAAAAATAGGCATACTTTTGAACGAAGTTCCAACTTTTTGGGGTTTGTTATTAGCACATGGGTTGGACGTCCCCAAATTCTAAAGTGGTGTAAACTACCTTTACGACCTCTCCATAACTCAAAAGTGTTTTAGAAAAACTCTTTGAGGGAATGTTGTTCAAAAAATAAATGGCAGTCTCTATTGCATATCCCCAAAACGAGTCAGGAAGATGAGTATAACTCATCATAGACCGAATCATGTTCAATAGGGTTCTGTTTCTACTTTCTAATACACCCTTCTGTTGAGGTGTACCTGGGGCTGAGAGTTGGGATGTGATTCCATGTTCTATCGTATTGTTTTGGAATCTTAAGTCCATATACTCTCCATCAAGATCAAATCATAGTGTTTTTATCTTTTTACCTAACAAATTTTCAACTTCAGTCTTGTACTCCTTGAAATTTTCAAGAGCTTTATACTTATGTTTCATTAGGTATAAATACCCAAATCTAGAATAATCATCTACGAAAGAGATGAAATATTCATACCCACCTCATGCTCTTACATTCGTCGGACCACAGAGTTTTCTTCTAAACCATTTAGAAGTCCACTTTTTACCAACCTCTCAGTCTTATTGAGATTGATGTGACCTAACCTTAGATGCCAAATATGGGCATCTTCTTTAAGAGAAATTCTCGGTATTTTTACAGTTGTTGCTATTTTGAACATTTCAGTATTGAGCACAACTTTTATGACTAACGACCTTAGTACATATAAGTTAATTTTCATTAAACCAAAACCTAACTTCATTCCATTCTTAAAAATAAATACTTTATTCTCAGAGAAGGATATGGAATATTTTTGTTCAATTAGACAAGAAACAGAAATTAGGTTCCTCTTGATATGAGGAATTACATATACGTCATCTAATAACATATATCATTTCTTGTCCAAAAATAACTTAAGCTTGCCTACAGCAATAGTTGAAACGACCTCATCCGTACCGACTCTAAGAGTCATCTCTCTAACTTCCAACTATTTCCGGGAAATAAATCCTTGATGGAAAGAACACATGTGGCTAGTACCTCTTGAATCAACTATCCAGGCAGAATCATTCTCTACTAAGTACGTCTCCAAGACAAATAAATCAGATTTATTTTCTTTGGAGTTCTTCTTTTTGGAGAGAGTGGTGGGATCAGCTCCAAAACCCAAGTCATAAACTCCAAGTTTCATATCAGAGGACAATCCTCATCGGTGAACTTCATCAGAGTTGGTAACGATTGTTTTCTCTATTAGTCCCTTGACATTCAATATGGACTAGAGATTATCTTGGCAATTAACACTACTGGTTTCATTTTCATCAATCCCATTTTGCTTGAATCGTGAGAACTTTCGTTCAAATAATTCTCGCATTGATTCCATGATCTCATGTGCAATGACCATGTTCTCAAACCTTTTGGCCAAGGCATAAGGTATGCTTCCCAAAATGTGAACCCGAACGTTCAAATTAGCCTTTTTCCACACCTCATATGAATTACGAACATTTCGTGGTGCATCAGGGTCGGTACTTGAGGACAATCCTCAGTTATGACAATTTCGAGGTCGTTTACTACAAAAAACGTTTTAATGGATTCTTTCCACGTCGTGTAATTGAAATTGGTCAAACTAGAAAAGGCAACTAATAGGAAAACGCTATTTGACATATTTGTTGAAAAATAAATACATTGATCTATATTAAATTTTAGCATAACTTTTAAAAAAAATCCAATCAGTTTTAGCAAAATCTAAATGAACCTAAATTACATCTAATTTTGCTATGACGCTTCAGTGATTTAGGACAAAAGCCATCAAAAGGTAGTCAGTTGTCCCTTCACTGAATTGAGACACTCTCAAACAATCATTACACTAGAATAACTCTTATTCCTATAACAATCAGTCATCATTTATTTGGTCAAGAAATCATTAACTTGCTTAATAATTTCCCGTAAGTGTGACCCTCTATTTTAGATCCTAGAGTTCCACCCCAATGAGCCAACCAATGAAAAAATCGATTGGGGTAGAAACCAAAGTGATCCTATCCATATTTGGAGTTTGCCTTGATATTGACTTACTGCACAAACCATCTGAAGAGGACGCTCCCAGGGTGCCTCAAGGCCATGCAAGAAGATCCCATGGTGCAAACCAATGAAAGAGACTGTAGGACATATTAACACACATCCCTCTCCTACTTACTATAACTACTCTCTCCATTCACCTTGATATTGATCTATGCAAACACCATCCAAAGGGGGACGCTCCCAGGGCACCTCATGTCCAAGCACGAGTCTCAGGGTGTGAATATTAAGGGAGAAACGTGAGTGGAAAAAAATGACGTATCATATGCATCTTTTCCTCCCACTGAGTATATTAGCAACCTAGGGTTTAATTTTTACTTAAGAAAAATACGGCTAATTATTTTTACTAAGTAGTTGTTTAAGTTTCCCCAAAAGTAACATTTACTTTGGAAAGTTAAACAATTTTGATTAATATTCGTTAAACACTTTAATAAATGTTAATAAAAAATTGCATGCTTGTAGCAAATCTATCTAATTCACCTTTCCATGTAGGTTCTCAGGTAGGGGTGTTCCGTTTTTGTCATCTTAAGTACCCTAGCCTAGACAGAACCCACCTTAGACAAAAGATCCCTTATAGATATGTTTGCTACAAATTTAATCTTTTATTGAAATCGATTTAATCCTATTAAACTAATTAAAAAAGAATAATCTAATTTCTAATCACATTAGAAATTTTTTAACTTAGGTCTATGTGAACCATATTTTAAAACTGTTTTAAAAAATGATTTTACCTAAGTTTGCATGCAATTCTTAGTTATTGATTTTAATTTCTAATTTCATTTATTTATAACTCTTACAAAGTAAATGAAACAAATTAAAACCTACATTGCATTGATTGACATACTTTATAAAGTTATAACGTTTATAAGATTACCTAAAATAATGTCATGCGTCATGCAATGTTCATTTCATTATTACATATACATAACACTTATATATATCAAAGTAATGAAATTAAATAACATACATTACATGCATACATTCAAACTATATATTATAACGATTATAATATAAATGATGCATGGCTATGTTATTTATACATGCAAGCATATAGTATAACACTTATATTATATGATGCATGAGCATGCTATAAAATTAAATCATGCATATACATATATTATAATACTTATAATATAAATGATGCATGGAATTAAATACATAACCTATGGTGGGTTTTGATTCTATATAACATACAATATGACATATAAGAAAAAACATACATCATATGTATATTTAATACAAATAGTCGATGGACTGGGATAGGACACCTAAAAGAAAAGTTAAAAGGCTAATTATTACAGCATAAAAGTCATCCGATTCGAAACAAGTGAGTCAGGCCTTGAACCGCTTGAACCGAATCACCACCTTTGGAAGTCTCTACAGTGATCATGTAGCATAACTAGTTGTAAGTGCTACAGAAGTTTGTTGCACGATCTTGTAGTAAAAGCTACACGATATTATAGTAAAAGCTACACGATCTTGTAGTAAATGTTACACAATCTTGTAGTAAAAGCTACACGATCTTGTAGTAAAGGCTACATGATCTTGTAGTAAAAGTTGCACGATCTTGTAGCAAAAGCTACATTCCTCATCGAAGCAGTGCTTTGAATTTCTTCTTTGAAGCTCCCCAGGAACAACATGAGTGACTCAAACTTATGAATTACAGACTCTATAGCAAATAATTATGCCCAAAACAGGGGCCTTTACAAACCAAATTTGTAAACGAAACAAACCTTAATACTAAGTATCCTATCCCGAAACATCCATTAACAGAACCATATTCACAACCATTCATCGCATGAACTTTCAACAGAATGCAATAAAACCCACGACCACTGTAAAAATGACTCAATAAAAGAATGGAATTTGGGATCAGAAAACCATCAACCTTGATCTGATACCAATTGAAGGAACTCTAACTGAAAAAAACTATGAACGGAACTAAGATCGACCCAGATTCCATTTTTTATTGAATTTAAGTTTTACAATAAAACAAAAAACAAGATATGCATTTACATAAATTATAGCATGCAATAAATAAAGGAAAACTAAGAGTTTCAGAAACCTTTACCTTTAAAGAACACTTTCTTAGAATCCCTCAAACAAGTCACGAACGAAACTCCTTCTCCAAAAGGGACACCACCACTTGAGAACCCTCTGTATTCTCTTGGGGGCAAAATATTCAAGCAAGAGTTGTGGACTTTGCTTGAATCCTTGGAAGAGGGAAGGAGATGGAGAGGAAGAGAGGGAGAAGAAGAACTTTTCTTCTCTTTTAGTTTTTCCCAGAGAGAACTCTTCTCTCAATTTTTTTTTTTTTTTTTTTTTTTGTTTAGGAAGAAGATTAATCAAATCCTTTCTTCTCACACAACCCTTGCTTGAATCTTTTACTGCATTAATTAATTAATTAATTAATATAGATATATTTTCTCTCGACAATACATGGTATTTAATATAAATCACATTTATATTAAATTCACTTATATGAATCTATTTCATATAATTAATTTTTGAATCATATTCAAATATTTAGATTCTCTCAACTTATTTATGGTATTTAATATAAATCATATTTATATTAAATTTGATTACATGAATCTCATTCATATAATTAGTATTTGAATCATATTCAATTTTTTCTCATATTATCTTATATTATCATATATCAAATACATTATATTAATTATATCACATATATAATTAATTCCCTCAATTAATTTGAACGCTTCAAATTAATCCAAAAATAATTCTCAATTAAATCCCTATTGAGCTACAGAGAGGACCTTATGGACCTGTAGATTGAAGCTCCAACAGTACTTGGATAATTAGTTAAACTCTTTAATTAAATTATCCAACATTTGTTAACTGTCGGTCATTCCACTAAAAACCGGCGGCTTCACTCTTCGCACTATAGATGAATTTTTGTGTCCATTGGATACAACCAATCAACAGTGCAATGACCCTTCATAAATTGCTCGTAAGTACAACTGGGCCAAAATTACCGTTTTTTCCCTATAGTTACATCTAACTCCTTAAGTACCATTGATCCCTCTAATGAATAATAAGTCATAGTTCAACTATGACCAAGTCCCCCTCACGCAAGGAGAGGGTGTGGCCATTATGTTCAAGCCCCGGAATCAGTCCTTAAGGGAGCTATTTATCTACTTGCCCTTGCATCGAGGAAGGAGTGAATTTCTTCTCGTGTAACAGTGTTCCCAACCCCCCAGTTAGATGAATCCTTAAAATGGTAGGCCTTTTGAGTTGGCAATCTCGCCACTCTCACCCATACAAATCAAAGGACCGCCTTCATGAGCAGGAGTTCACAACTCACCCAGGATTCAAGTCATATCACCTATGGTCATCCTAGTAAAATGTAAGTCTCTATTCTTAACGACGTTATATAAAGAGACTAATCATTTCGTGGTCCAGTCTTATACAAACTCTTTGTATAGGATACCCTCGCTCACATGTCCCTACATGAATGATTAGATCAGATCATTTGTAGTACTTTACAACACTTGTAACACCTATAAAGTGGGTCGTATCCATATTGTCACCAAGATAAGGTACTCAAGATAAGGTACTCAACCTTATCTATCTACTACAGACCGTTTATGTTATTATTTAAACAAATTCACTTGTATGTCTCTACATACTTGTTTAAATTACATGAAATAACCTTGGATCTTAGTTTATTAGATTAAGTATATGCTTATAAAATAACACTTATTTTATTAACAACAATATATTTATGCAAAGTTCACAAACTACGAGATTACAAGGAGATTTAGGATACTAATCCCAACAGAGACCTGCAGCTAGTTTAGTTAATAGATCAAGATTTGGACGTGTTAGCGAGTCTGTAGCTAGTACAGGTGAGAAACCCTTATGTGTGAATTGTGGTCAACGTCATCTAGGGACGTGTTATAGTGGAAGGAACGTATGTTTTTCAGTGTGGACAGACAGGTCATTGTAAAAGGGAATGTCCACAGTTAGTTCGTGAAACTCAAGTAGAGCAGAAGACGGCTTCTCACACAGTGGAGCAATCGAAGGCAACTGAAGCCAGAGTGACGGTTCCAGTGGATCAAGACAGAAAAGAATAGTAGGACGACCTCAGTAACAGGGTAGAGTGTTTGTAATGACCCACCAGAAGGCAGAGGAGTGCCAAATGTTGTGACTAGTAAAGTAACTTTATGTAACCAGTCTGCTTACATGTTATTAGATCATGATGCTACACATTCATTCATATCTAGCATATTTGCATCACATATAGATAGAATGATTGAAAGCATGCCTGAGGACTTGTTTATTTCTACGCCTGTTGGAGATGTTTTAGTGGTGCATAAGTACTATAAGAACTATGAGGTAGTCATTACAACCGAGTTGATTTGATTCCATTAGAATTATTTGAGTTTGATGCTATCTTAGGCATAGATTTTCTGAGTAAATACCATGCCTCTATTGATTGTTTTAAGAAAGAGGTAGTGTTTAGAAGGCTAAGGGGGTAGGAGTTATTGTTTTTAGGAAGTAAAAGACTCATCCTTAGCAGTCTGATATCAGCAATGAAGGCTAGAAAGTTGTTGAGCAAAGGATGTGTTGCCTATTTGACACATGTGGTTGTTTCACAGGATAAGAAGTTAAAGCCTAAATATGTGCCAGTTGTGCAAGAGTTTCTTGATCTGTTTCCTGAGAAGTTTTCAGGATTAACACCTAACAGAGAGGTCGAGATTACTATTGACTTGATTCCAGATACAACACCTATTTCATACGCATCATACAGGATGGCACCAGCTGAATTAAATGAGCTGAAGGTGCAGTTACATGAGTTAGTTGATAAGGGGTATATTAGACCTAATTTGTCACCCTGGGAAGCGACACTCTTATTCATAAAGAAGAAAGACGGTACTATCAGGTTGTGTATAGATTATAGACAGTTAAATAAGGTAGCAATCAGGAATAAGTATCCTTTACCTCGTATAGATGATCTTTTTTATCAGTTAAAGGGAGCAACAGTGTTTTCTAAGATAGACTTGAGGTCAGGATACCATCAGTTGAAGGTAAAAGAAGTGAATGTTCCGAAGACTGTTTTTAGGACCAGATATAGGCACTATGAGTTTTTAGTAATTCCATTTGGTTTGGTGAATGCCCCTGTGGTATTCATGGACCTTATGAACAGGATATTCCATCCCCATCTGGATTAGTTTGTAATAGTCTTTATTGATGACATTTTGGGGTACTTAAGTAGCAGAGAGAAGCATGTAGAACATTTAAGATTAGTGCTTCAGACGTTACGAGAAAATAAATTTTATGCTAAGTTTAGTAAATGTGAATTCTTGTTAGATCAAGTTGTATTCCTAGGGTATGTAGTATCTACAGCCGGAGTTACTGTAGATCCCTAGAAGACGAAAGCAATCTTGAACAGGGAACAACCTACTGCGGTATTTGAGGTACGTAGTTTCCTGGGTTTAACAGGTTACTACAAGCGATTTGTGGAAGGCTTTTCTAGGATAGCTTTTCCATTGACTAGTCTGACCAGGAAAGATGTGAAGTTTGAGTTGTTGGTGTTGATGACCTAAAGTCTCGTATCCTATAGTTTGTAAATAGTTTGTACGAACGCTTGTGACATATAATATATGATATTTACTTCACTTATTGATTTTACTCATCTGAATGTTTTATTTGCTTTACCACAAACCAATAAACTAAAATCCATGGCTATCTTTATGTAACTTAAGCATGTATGTGGTGAAATACAAGTAGATCATGTCTTAAGTGATAACCAAAATGGTCTGTAGTATATGGATATAGGAGTGAAACCTTATCCTGGTAACGCTATGGATGCGGCCCGCTTTGTCACAGATGGTCTGATCCTGATCATTCGTATAGAGGACATGCGAGCGGGGGCGTCCTATACAAAGAGTTTGTATAAGACCTAACCACGAAGTGTTAATGTCTGTTATATAACACCATTCATGACAAAGACTTCACTTCACTAGGATGACCATAGGTAACATGACCTCAATCCTGAGTGAGTTGGGAATTCATGCCATTGAGGGCGGTCCTTCGATTTTCATGGGTGCGAGTGGCCAAGCCGCCGACTCAAACCTACCTCTTTGGGGATTTGTCTGATTTGGGAGCTGAGAACTCAGCTACACAAGATGGAATTCACTCCTTCCTCGAAGTAGGGACAAGTAGATAGATAGCTCCCTTAAGGACTGATTCCATGGCTTGAATGATGTGGCGTCACACACCTTCTCCTGGCTCGAGAGGTGTTCACACATAGTTGGACTATGTTGTATTGTTCATTAGAGGAATTAGTGGTACCTAAGGAGTGAGATGTAACTACAGGGGCAAAACGGTAAATTGGCCCAGCTATACTTACGAGAATCTGTGAAGGGTTATCGTACTCATGATTGGTTATATCTGAAGGACACATAAAT
Source organism: Benincasa hispida (assembly GCF_027475165.1). Lineage (NCBI taxonomy): Eukaryota > Viridiplantae > Streptophyta > Magnoliopsida > Cucurbitales > Cucurbitaceae > Benincasa > Benincasa hispida. The sequence continues at coordinate 48,438,032 of NC_143481.1, read as the reverse complement.
ATATCTGTGGTAAGAAGAGTTCAGTTATTGGTCTTTAGTGGAATGTCTGAAGAGTTCAGTTGTTGGTCTTTAGTGGAATGTCTGACAGTTAACGAATGGTGGATCTCATGGCTAAAGAGTTTAGTCAACTATTCATGTACCGTTGAAGCTTCAAACCATAGGTCCATAAGGACCCCTTGGTAGCTTGGATACAAGTTAAGAATCAGTTTTTAGGTCAGTTTGAAATGTTCAAATTGACAAGAGGGAGTTTGATTCTATATGATATAATTGGACTGGTTAATTATATATGATATGATTGACTAAATGTATCAGATACATTATTTTGGAGGAAATTGGA